>NC_056732.1:380456875-380741875 GCF_019279795.1 Protopterus annectens | reverse complement strand
AGGTTGAATATAGCATAACTTAAAGTATTTCTCTTGCTCTGCATTGTATGATCTTGGAGATGATATAGCTATAGCTTCCAGGTGTGTGTAGGCAGAGCCATCCACATAAAATTATTATTATTATTATTATTATTATTATTATTATTATTATTATTATTATTATTATGTTTTATTTATTTGTGTTCATTTTTCTTTAGTTAAACTTTTAAGGTAAGGTGAGTGATGATCACAAAAGTAACTACAGTGTTTATGTTTGGGATGATTAGGTTAAAGTATTATTTTAAAGATTTATTAGTAGTTTTACTTTAGTTATACTTTTATGGTAAGCATCATCATCATCACAAATATAAATGTATTATTTACATTTGTAATTATTAGGTTTTGATGTATTTTTGATTTCATTGTTACATCACCCATCATAGGAGGAGGGAGGCACTTGAGGGACTGGGTGGGGAGGATGAGAATGAGCAGCCAATGCTGGCTCACCCATCATGGGGGAGGGAGGCAGCTTGGTTTGCTGCACTGACAATACCTTCAGGAATGCAGATGTATCTCTGCAGTATGAATAGCTTGTTGTGCCTGCTCTGGAAAAGGTGAGCTGTTTGGTTGTGAGATTGTGAATGCCAGGAATCATGGATGCACTTCCCAAGGCAGTTATAGCTAAGCTTACAGACTGCCAATAGGATATGGGATAGGATAGGATAGGATAGGATAGGATACTGGTTCTTCAGACTGCCCAACTCTCTTAACTCCAACAGGGAACAAATGGGTCAGTTTGGCGTAGGAGGGGCAGCTGCTGAGCTGATCCTGTGGACAAAAAAAAACTGATTATATAGTAATTTCTTCACAAATCAACAAAACAAATGTCCTCCTGCACCAACAATATAGACGACTCACATTCATACCTTGTAAGTATATATATATAATACTTTCATATCCATACAACTGTGTGAAAAGGAGAAACGCCTAGTAGGAGTTAAACAGAGAATGAGCAGTGGTCTGATTGTCTTGGTCAATGAATGGGAAACACTGCCATAAAATTATACATCTGAAAGTTACAATATGATGGGTTAGTGCTTCTCAACTGGAAACATTGCCATAAAATTATACATCTGAAAGTTACAATATGATGGGTTAGTGCTTCTCAACTGGAAACATTGCCATAAAATTATACATCTGAAAGTTACAATATGATGGGTTAGTGCTTCTCAACTTACATTTTCTTGGCAAGTAGTGAACCATTTGATATGCATCAAACTGATCTACCAAGAGCTTTATTAACAGTCCTTTGTTATTTTAGAAACAAAGATGATATCAAAACAGGCAGCACTCTGATTAAATGCTTTCTGCAGATATGCCTTTTTTAATGCACTGCTCTCTTATTTAACGCAGTACTAACTGAATAAAATTAGTAATACTACAGTGTGCACATACGAGTCTTTAATCTCTTCTGTCTTTATCTATCCTCCCTTCATCATCACTGTCATCATCACCATCATCAACTGCCTTTTTTTCATTTTTAGATGAGAAAAAGGTGTTACATCAACTGTCTTTACTTCTCTCAATTCACAGTCACTCTCCACCTTCTGAGAAAGTCACAGGTCTTCTCTGACACAAGGCCAAGAAGAGATACTCTGCAAGTAAGACCCAGATGCAAGGCAGGAAGCAGTTCAAGTCGACAAAAAATTGCCAGCACCAAATTCAGTGTAGAGCATCAAAAAGCATCCAAAAAGCTGATAAGTAAAGTATATAAACTTTTATTAAATATAATAAACAACCCAGACCGGTTTCAGCCAACAGGCTTTCCTCAGTGGGAATAAAAGAATAGTTTATCAGCTTTTTGGATGCTTTTTGATGCTCTACACTGAATTTGGTGCTGGCAATCTTTTGTCTACTTCTCTGACACAAACCATATATTTAACAGTTGGACATCCTCATATCCTCCTGTTTTCTTCTTGTCTCTGCCAAATCTACTTTATCCAATTAGCTTCTCCTTTTCTGTACATCTGACTAAGCCCTTTACCCATCCTTGACTCTGTTTAGTACATTCCACCTCACTCAGCTCTGCCAAATGAAAATCAACTTTTTGTGGAATTTAGTCCCTGGAAAGATAACAAGAACTTCATCCTGGTAACTTTTTTTTTAAGCAAAGTAGGTTGGGAAAGTACATGGTGCACTTGTTAGGATGCTGACAGGAAATGGTTCAGCATTATTAAGTAGTTAACTTGGACCAGTATTTCTGAAGTAAATACTGTGTAGTGGATTAGTTAAGACCAAATGAGCAGAAAGTACTGTATGTCCATTAGCTGTTTCCCAGTCTCCTGCTGACTACTGTCCTTCTTTGGCATGCTAATTAAGTAAATGTACCAAAACTCATAGGTTCATGAGTATATACTAGGCTAAGAACCAACATAGCCTTTATAAGTCTAGTTGTTCAGCTCAGCCCAGTTGTGTCCGTGTGTATCATGCATGTTTATTAGGAGGGGTTATCTTAGTTAGGAAGTTTCTAGAGGGTGTGTGGGGGCTATGATAGTTTGGGCATTATTGGCTGCTTCTGTCTGTTAGAGACATGAGTGCTAGACCTGGGGTGAATTCCTAATTTGCCATCCATTAGTTAAGGTTACACTTAAATAGGGTTAAGGATGGACTCTGCTTCACATGTATGGGGAGCCTATTCCAAAGCATGGGGATCCTCTGAGACACATATCTGCCTCAGCAGCATGTCTTAGTTGTGTCACAAGCAAAATTTAAATCCTTGGATCTAGTAGTTCTGATGCTGTTCATTTTGCAGATGAGCAAGAGGTCCATCAAAGCTTGGTCTGAGGATGCCTTGCATGCCAGATATACATTGGCTCTTAGTAATCTGTAGGACACTGAGTATAGAGATAGAGCTTTAAGGCGATCCATATAGGACAATGTGTATATACCCTGGATTCTCCTGGTAAAGAACTTTTGTGGGTGTTCCAGCTGTTGCATATGTCTGGTCAGGTAAATGCCAAAGGGGGCATTGTACTCAATGATGGGATTGATAAGAGATGAATAAAGTGGCACTATGACTTTCCTAGACGTAGATGCCATTCCCTGACTTATAAGCTTGGTTACATATACTGATTTTCTTACCACCTTGGTCATATGTTGATCAACTGCCAAATTACTATATACATTTGTTCCCAGATCCCTGAGTACCAGGTCAACTCTTAGAGTCATTTTATCGATGGAATAATTAGCCTGAGTGGCAGTTTTTCAATACCTGAGTGTAGTATTGTACTGAACACCTAAGGCAGGTCCAGCTAGGCAGTATGCATCATTTTCCTCTTATCCATTGCTTTGCTGACCTTCTCAAAGAAGGCCACCAGGTTTGGGTTGGATCCAGTGTCTGAAGGTTGCTCTATAAATTAAGGCATTTCTTGATATTAGAGAAAATGATCTATAGGTTAAATTAAGAAATGCTGACTATCGCTTAGCCTTGAGGAAGGGGTGTCTCTAAGTTGTTTTTGCTTCTGGGAGACTTCGTTAATCTCCTTCTTGACAAATAATGAGTAAAATCCCTAAATCTAAATGTCTGGCTTGATTTGAAAAATACAGCATCTTTTAATCTTAACAATTGCTTCCTTTTACTATGAGAATGATTGCAAGCAAGAAGACAGCTGAAACAAGTCTGTCTTTATAACAGACTAAGCTGCTGTAGGTATCCCAGAAGCTTCTAACTAGTGGCAAATCTTGAACCAATCCCTTATCTGTGATACACCTCCAGTTTCCAGAGAACTTTAAGGATTCCCCTTTGCTCTGTTCTATTCTCCCAAGGTATCCATTTTCAGGCCTTTATTTAGCAACTCAGATTTTTGTCATATCTTAAGAGACAGGTGTGTAACCAAGAGACTACCTAATAGATTCACGAAGCCTCCGTGTAAGAGTTATAACTCATACACGGAGGCTGCAGTTAAACGGAGTGATGTCAGCATGCTTTGCATATTCATGAGAGCATGCTGAATCACACTTAAGGCTAACATGGTCCGTGTAAGACAGTAGGGGGCGTGTCCGTAGGCCGAGCCCTGTAAGCGGACACGCCCCCAGAAGAGGAAAAGTTCCCAAAGTAAACATCCACAACAGAGTCCACGGAAATGTGAATAAACAGAACACAACACATGCCTCCACAGACTATGAACAGAAAACATATAAATAAACATGTTATATATTTTTTTTAAATTGTAAAAATGTTTAACCGTGAGTGCGCTCATTTGCGCGGGCGTGCCCGTAGCGCAGCTACAGTTAGCAGTCAGTGGGAAAGCATATAAGAACTAAATATGCAAAATAAGCCAGGAAGCAATAGCGTAGCGGTAGAGATGTTGGCTGAAGAGCAGGCATTCATGGTTCGAGCCCCCACAACACCAATTTTTTATTTTTAGCAAAATAAGCAGGAAACAAGTCCCTGACAAATATGTACACATAAAACCACATTTTATGTAAAATGTAATGAAATAGCCCATTTATATTGAAGAAATGTGAGGTAACAAAAGAATAAAAAATGCCAGATGTGCCCATAGCTGAGCTACAGTTTAACAGAGTGAGTGCATCTGCCCGTAGATGAGCAGTGGTTTAACTGGTGCAAAATGAGTGCCCGTAGCTGAGCAGTGGTTTAACACGCTAAATCTATGTGCCCCTAACTGAGCTGAGCGTAATATGCGTGCCGATAGCCAAATGAGGCTTAAACCAGCGTACCCGTTTGCGGAGCTGCGCACGCAAACAAGCTAACCGACGGGCAACGCGTTGAGCAAGCCATATCAAAACTGCCTTTACACAGACACACCCCTCAGCATGTCTAGACAGTCATGAAAAAGCAGTGGCCAGGTTCGAACCCAGGATACTATACACCATAGTCAAGGTACCAAACCACTAAGCCATGACAGCAGTACCTAGAAATGCAATAATAGCTAATATATAGGAATGAATACAAACTGGAGCATGACAATGCAGGTTTACTGAAGTTGATACAATTCCAAAATGGCCAATCACAGATATGTGCGGGAAAAACGGACTATATAAGCCCCATAGGCGGGAATACACAGCATAAACGATTGTAGAACTGACCTGCAGGCAGAATGACAGGAGTAGGAGAGGGTAGTTGCTTTCGAGCACAGAGGTGGGGTGTTGAGGAGTCCAGGTACATGGTCTGGCTCCTAGTCCACAATCATGAGGCCCAACTCATGCAGGGCCAGGTCCTCTGGGGAGCATACAGGGCCGAGGCATGGGACCGGTTGGCTCATGATCTCACCAGTGCCACAGGGATTCCAAGGACTGGTGAGCAGGTCCGTCACCACCATGCGGACCTGAAGAGATGCAAGCAGGACCAACTGAACCTTTGGATCCAGGAGGCCCGGCAAACACCCAACGCCCCACTACTGAGTAAGTTACATTTAATTATGTATGTAAGAAATTAAACTAGCTGATATTATGGAGATGTGTATTCCAATATTACTTCATTTATATTACAGCTGCAGGTGTCCGTTCTGCGAACCGCAGAGCCTATGGCGATAGGCTGGTGCGGTTGCGCCACCAGGCAGGTCAGTAATCCACTACCAGTAACTGTAAAGAAATATAAAAGTATGACAGTCAGCAAAAGAGTGCAGTGTAGTCAGTAAGGAATAAAATGTGCAAGTAACAGTGTGAAAGTGTCTGCAAGTATTGCTTGATTACAAAAGTGTGTTTCAGCCTGTAAGTTAAACCGAAAAATGAAACTGTCTGACATATATTCTGAAATAAAATGCCCTACCTGTAAGAAAATAGTACACAACCTGCAGCAGGCTGAAAAGTATAGCTGCAGAAGATGATGAAATCACATGTGTGAAATATATCCCTGTTGAAATACTGAAACATGACAGAAGTGAGACTGCTGGAAAGGATTGTAATAACTACAGGTAAAACATGTCAATAAAGCCTAGAAGTAAGTACCATCCTGAATAGTAAAATGAAAGCAAGTGAGAGAGTGTGAGAAAGTGTCATGAATCCAGCAATACAGTAGTAATAACCCCTGAATAAAGTATACTGCAGTCAAGACAGAATGAAATGCATGTGAGAATCAAAACCAAACAGCGAAATCTGTTCAAAGTGTTGCTGCATCTGGAATGTGTATCCCAAAATCTGGATATGTTGCTCTCAGTCTGCAATATGCAGATAGGATGATTGTCTGATATACCAAACATCCACACTTGTCTACAGCTATATAAAGCAAATGTAGCAGGATGATGTAGCTGAACAAAGCTAGATATGAATGTGTATGAAGAACAATAAAATGTATATTGATGTTGCAGTAACAGTCCTATCACCAAGTTGAAATAGTTATCATATAGGAAACTGTAGTTAGAACAGTAGTGTGTATATAACTGTAGCTATTAGAAATGTACAGCATATGTATTGGTATTTGAAGGTGTTAATATTATTTTCTTCACCCCACCCTATAACCACATATAACCCATTCCACGTGAAAATGGTATGTGCAATCACAATTAACACCCCTGGACGTTTGTCCTGTTGGGTCATATATATTTGCATGTCCGTTGATGCATCTGCCCTGTTCATACATCCAAACCTGATGGCCTGTTGCCATCAATTAACCCTGCATGTTGTTGGACTGTGTATTTCTGTTCAAATTATGCATGTGTTATGCACGCTGTTCAATGGTGTGAATATCTGGGTGTTTGGTTAATGGGAATACTAATGCATGCTGTTACAACTAATTGTGAATGGTATTATATGTCACTAACCCAAACTGTCATGACATAATGCAAAACATAGGATGACAGGGAAGGCGGGTTCCAGCGGACCCACCTCTCCCACCTCAGCTGGCGAGTGCACCTGGCACTAGTGCCGAGTCCGGACCCTCCTCCGGTGGCCCTGTGCCACCTGCGGGTGGAAGCGCTGCAGGGGATGGGGCTCGCCCCCCCTCTGCAAGTGTGGCCAGAGGAGAACCACCACTCACCCTCCGTAGCGTCCGGACTGTGGTGCGTAGGGAGATTCGGGACTCTGTTCTCGAGCCCCTATGCCAGCTTGAGGCATGGGTGGCGCAACTAACGGGCATGCCTGTTGCCCGGCCTACACAGCCCCCAGCACAGCCCTGTCCTGGGCAGTGAAGGAACAGTGGCAACTGCCTATGGGTGGGGATATCAGTTCCACTGTTGCCATCTGTGGGCTCATGGGCTCTGGATATCCAAACCTCCATCCCCGTCAATTGTGTAACCCCCCCACACATGTCATACACCACCCCTGTATGCGTCTTGTTTGTCTTGTCTGTTTACCTACCCAACCTACCTCCCCAGCTGTACCAACTTCCTTCACCTGACATACCACTCTCACCTGAAAAAAAAAAAAAAAGGGCACTCTGTACCCACAAAAAAATTACGCCCCATACATAGCTGCCCATTCCGCACACATGTCTGCTGGACATGGAATCTATCAATTACAATTGGCTGTACAACAAGTATTATTGTTGTCCTGACACCTCTCTCAGGGGTGGAAGGTTTCAAATGTCACACCAAATTACATACATATGCACAGCTGTTGCTGATGAAGAAATGGGCAGCTATGGGCCTTACCTACATCCCTCCTGCAAATCCCAAGCTTGTTTCCCTACTGTCTTACCCTCTTTGTGACCCCTTTTTCACCACTTTCCTGTCTCCCCATTTTCTTTTCTTTCAAAGAAAATAGCGCGGGTGTGCCAGAGTAAGCACCGTTAAGCGGTTGTAAGCGGGTGTGCGCTTGTGTGCGCGGAGCTAACCGCCAGTGCGCATGCGTGAGCTCCGCGCAAACCAGCGCTAACCCGGTTACAACTGCTTAAAAGTGCCTTAGTCACTTTGATTGACAGGTCCTGTACTCAGTTCAAAAGCAAAATAAAATCCCACTGTCAGTCCCGAACCCAGGACCTTGGAAACACTAGTCTGTATGACCTACCACTAAGCCATGACTCTTATACAAGAACATTGTGCTAAAATAAATATAACATGTAATAGTAGGGATGAATGTAAAGGGAATATAGGATGTGTAGTACACAAAGCATGTCATTTAGAATTACTGTCAAAACTACTGGATTTCCATAATAGTAGTGTGTGAACAGAAACAGCCATGCTAGTTGGTAGCTTGTAGATAATAATGTCAGTTAAAGTACATATATAAATGTATGTATATGTACATATATATATATATATATATATATATATATATATATATATATATATATATATATAGTTGTAGGAGTCATTGTGCATACACACTTGCTACAGGGAACATGAGAGAGGAATGGAGAAATGTGAATATACAACACAGCCTGAATCATGAGAGAGATACTAACCTTTACACTCACAGAACACTGTCCACAGCATACCAGCATGGTCCCTGCCTTACAATCTGAAAGGGCAACGCCTATCCCACATACCCTTTTATAGCACTGACCTGAAATCACAGTGAGAACTGCAATCAGTACACAACTGGCTGTATGCAATTAGCAAATGCTGGCTTACAATTGGTGCAGAGGCCATCACATGGACCTATGCAGATACCTACAAAAGCATCCAGTGCTAACACTCCACACATGCAATACATTCATTGCACTGTCTGGAAGCAGACAGAGGGAGAGTGAAGAGAGAGAGAGAGAGAGAGAACAATAAAAAGAAATATTATACACTGTGACTCTGTCACCCGAAGCTGTCAGCAGTGACAGTAGCAGCAGCAAGCAGAAGCAGTGGTAATGCAACCAGCTGCGACAAACACAGGTAATGCAAAGTAGCAGGTTAATAGTGTGCATACTGTGAACCCTCCAAATGTGTCATAGGTCTGTATCCATAGGTATGTCCATGTGATATGTTGTGTGTACGTAGTTCCACCAAAAGGGGATGACCATACATTACATGTCAATCAGTCTTAGGCCATGATCCTGGCAGCAGTTGTCTGTGCGTTGCCCCAGCAATGGCTGTAGTGACTGCTTTGAAAGGTCAGCCAGGTTCAAAAGGCAGGATCAGCCCATCACAAAGGCACACTGGCTGGGAACAAGTGTCTGCAGGTACCCGATATCACTGCATATGCATCCCATACTGCATAATTCCATAGCTTAGCAGACCAGGCCGGTTATGCATATGATGTGGTAGTTCCCAGGGTCAGTCGAGGTGCCTCCTTAGTGGTGTGGGACCACTGTTGCTGTATGCCACTGTCCAGGTACATATCCTGTAGTATGGCCAAGATAAATTATCAGTGTTATATGCGGTTGTATGTCCTCTCAGAGTGCAGGTAGCACACATCCAGGGATACCATGAGGTCACAGTGATGCTGTGTGTTCTTCTCTGCTGAGGGCAGCCCTCACCTGGACATGTGAGATGATAGGGAGGTTACATCCAGCTGTGATAAATATTTCAACTGGTGGGGGAGAAGGAGGGGGGATACGTGCACCGAACATGTCTGCAAGATTGTTGCCAATATCCGTGTGTTTGGTGAATGTTAAGTAGGTGTGTATTAACACAGAGCATATCTGAGGCATGTGGTCCATATGTGTAACATAACTGAAGAAGGCCTTGTGGTCATCCATAGTGTTTGTGTCCATTTCCTCCCAGAGTAGGCCGTGGCCATTGTTATGACGGACCGTAGCGTAGTACCAGTGCTGACCACAGATGCCTTCCCTTAATGTGAATGTGCTCTGTCCTGCAGTAGCCTCCTGCTATTGTTATACAATCTGCCTCTGTCTGGGGTCCACCGGACAGGATGCCTAACCTTTGTGCATAGGGTCTGGGTTAGAAATGTGTGTGCAAGTTCCATGCAATCTGTGGCATGTCCGTGGTAAGCATTTGCAAAGGGGTCAGCAGTGTGGCTTGTGGCTTCCACTGGCCCAGTGTGCTGCATGGATACCATCTCAGTCCCAGCAAGTGAATAACTGTCTAATCACATACATATCAAAGTAGTCTACTGTGCTGGTGGTGGTGGTGGGATATGTATATCCAGGCCGAGTAACTTCTGTCCACATCACAGTAGTGGACGGTGTCCCACATACAGTACCTTGGGATGAACCCCAGAGTGAGGTTGTGCATTGCACCTGTCAGTGTGTGCTGACCGATGGGGCATGCTACTATGTTGTGTGGAATGTGGCAGGTATTGTTGCACAGGTGTTGGCTGAGCACTGATATCTGGCCATGTACCTGTGTATCCACCACGACACACACACATGCAACATATGGGAGTAGTAGTATATCACTACACATGAGTATCATGTATAGTATGTGTGCCATATATTGCTGACATGGTCTGCTGATATCCTGTTTGTGTTCTCTTCCAGGGAGATGGCGCATCAGCGTAACCCCGCCTACTCTGTGGCGGAAGACGAGGAGATCCACCAGAGCCTGGTGCGGGAGTATGACATCCTGTTTTCCCGCACCAGTCAGAATCAGCAGGAGAGGGCTGCACTGTGGCAAGACCTTGTCCGTAGGGTAAATGATATTGGCACGCATAACAGGACATATGAGCAGGTACGACATCACTGCAGTGATTTAATCCGAAGTGTCCGTCAGCGTGCATCAGATATCCACAGGCAACAGGTTGCCACAGGAGGTGGGGTGGCCACACATCCCCCCTCACCAGACTGGAGGGGCTACTCCTAAGTGTTGTGGCTCCAGCCCCGGAACACCAACAGCAGTACACCTGCATTATGATGGAGGCTGGTTCCACACAGCAGCACGACATGGAGCGTGCAGGTAATATGCCATATGTACACTTGACTGTTCTGTACACTGTATCATATGCAATATCAATGGCACAGTTGTGCCCACTGACATTAATCTCATCATTTCTGCAGGTCCCTCCAGGGTTACAGCAAGGCAGGCCATCCATGCTGGTGAGTGTGTTTAACATAACCTATAATAGTCCTGATAATGCTAGTAACAGTAGTGTAACTCAGTAGTGCTCTGTGTGTATACTGCGGGGTGTGCATGTGTGCATGTGTGCAGGTGTGCCTGTGCCCATGTGTGCATGTGTGCAGGTGTGCCTGTGTCCACGTGTGCATGTGTGCATGTGTGCCTGTGTCCACGTGTGCATGTGTGCCTGTGTCCACGTGTGCATGTGTGCATGTGTACACGTGACCACGTGTGCATGTGTGCATGTGTGCATGTGCCCATGTGTGCATGTGACCACGTGTGCATGTGTGCATGTGTGCATGTGTCCACGTGTGCATGTGTCCACGTGTGCATGTGTGCATGTGTGCATGTGTGCCTGTGTGCATGTGTCCACGTGTGCATGTCTGCATGTGTGCCTGTGTCCATGTGTGCATGTGTGCCTGTGTCCATGTGTGCATGTGTCCATGTGTGCATGTGTGCATGTGTGTAGAAGTGCATCACTGGTAACAATGTCTGGAGACTGTAAACTGTGTTTCCTGTCTTCCTCCCACAGGTTCTGGGGCTGCTCTGGTGACCTGCAGCAGGGAACCTGAATCCTGTGCCACGGCTACTGGTAATGATGATATTTGTGTAATGGTACAGGAAGGTGTGTCAGGGTCTGCCATTGGTCAGCCAATTGACAGTACACAGCTGTCAACCCCATCATTGCGCACAGTCATCCTGCCAGTACATCCTTTGTCACCATTGTCCCTAGGTGATGGACAGGATACAGTGGGCATAGACCAGGGTAATGTGGTACCTGTGGCACATGCATCCCCACACAGCAGCCATGGGCAGGGTCCTCCGATGGTACCACACAGACAGTTGCCCATGGGTTCTCGTGGGAGCATCCGTGGGCGTACTGCCTCTGGCCGACGTGCCCAAAGAGGTCTGTCAACCTCAGCTATGTTTCGGACTGTCATGCAGGCACAGTCACGTATGGAAAGGTACACCAGACAGGGTCTGAGGGAGCTGAGAGCATGTCGCACAGCCATGACAGACAGTATGCGTGACATTGCGGATGCTATCCGTAACTTCACCGATGTCATAGACAGACGTTGTGGGGACATATTACAGCAGTTCCACAACCAGATGTCCATGAGCCAGGGCAATGGTGGGCGTTTGCGGCGTCGACGTGGCCGTATGCCGGCAGCAGCAGCAGCTGGCAGTCGGCGCGGATGACAACAGGCTCGCATGCCCCCATAGTGCCAGCAGCAGCCCCAGCAATGCTGGGTCTGTGCTGTCATCGGAACGCCCCAGGAGACCACGTGCACGTGGCTCTGGACAGTCCCAACAGGGACTTGTGTCCAGTCAACACACTCCCGCTTCTGATGACAGTACCCAGTCTGGCTTAGTACTGGATACGGTCCGTAGCACCCCTGCCAGGCACAGGTACCGTGTCCGTGCACACAGACACTGATCTGTATGGCCTGCCAGGTGCAGTCTGTGGCTGTCCACAAACCCCTGTATATGGCAGCCATGAGGTGGAACTGTGTGCGTGCATACACACATGCGAAATGTTAACACCTAGGGTGACCACATACACGCACACACTGCACCAACACTGCCCCACCCTGTACTGCTGCCCCTCACCAACACACATACACACACATGTCAATTGGTGGTATCAGTGGCTGACTCAGGCATACCTAATCCACACCCTGTGCATATGATGACACTGTGCCACCTCCTGCAATCTCCAACATCATTGCGGGAACAGGTAAACACGTTGCTGATGCACAGGGTGACTACATAGAAGTGTATTAGTAGTATCATGTTGGTAACAGTACAGTGTGCTGCTATGACTGTGTGTTTATCCCAGCATGCCTGCTGCAGTAACTGTATGAATGTCCTGAATTGTTATCTGCACCCATAGTACATACCAAAGTATAACAGCTGCACATAATTGCATGCCGGTGGTAAGGTTGTCAACAGATAGCCGCATACATGGGTAGCACAGGGGAAAGCTAACGCAAGTAGTGATATGCAATGGTGGACATGTACAGTAATGGTGTCAAGTTGCCCACAACGACTATGCCATGTGGATGTTCGCGCATGTAGATATGTGTGCAGTACCAATGTAATCCAAATCACAAATAACTATGACATAATATCAGTTCTACCATGGGCATCTGCGCTGTGTATTCCTGGGTACATGTTGATAGTGCCTACATATTTGCATTGTTACTTACTGTTATTGTTACCCCTTCTTTGTTGTACAATGCACTACTTCCAGCCCTGTTTACTGTAGCTTTGTTTGCATGCATGTTCGCTTGGGGTTCCCTGGAACACTGCTTACACCTGCAATGCAGAGTTACAGTGCTTCTGTAGACTTCTAGTGACATCTGCATAGCGTACGATACGTATGTCAACTTTACACATGACAGAACGTCACTGTCTGTCCTGTACGCATGTACGTTGCCTGTGACACATTGCACATGTCTTACCTGGCATTTACCCACATGTGCAGTCATATATGTCAGTGCTATGAAACAGTAGCGGTACACCCACACATACACACCTTCAGTATGTTGTTCCCCATTGGCCCTATGTGTTGGTACTCACCATGGCAATCACACTACTAGGGTAGCATGTGCAAAGGTAACCTGTGAATCGCCTCTATGGTCCAGTTGTGGTTTATGTGAGTCATGTGTCAATGTCACAGCTGCCACATGTATGCAGTCAGCCATCACCCTTGGCCAGGAACGTACAACACATGTGTGGGATGCCACCACACAGCCAATCTGGGGACTGGGCTCTCTGAACCCAGTAATGCCATACCCTGTCAGGTGGCATGTCATATATACTACATCCTGGACAAACGTCAACCCCAATCCCTGCTGCTACTATTGATAATACCCTGAAGATGTTCCTGATAGTTTTGACCAATTCTTTACTGAGACATTTCAGGCCCTAGCTAGCCATCTACCTCCTAGCTCCCTGGTCCTGAAAGTAGCACCCTAGAAACCTACTTGCGTTCAGCTGCCAACCAGTCGCCACTTCACTTCTCCGTACCTTGATTGAAACAGTGAAACCCACTACACTTTCTGCTGATCAACTCCCTGCCGAGTACCTATCAAAATCAGATGATGCTATTGCTTACCGCGTCTCAAAGGTAATCAAATGAACCATGGTAGAATCTAAATTTCCCACCATCTGGAAAATGTCATATGTAATCCCACTTCACAAAGGAGGCAGCTCTACTGAATTCTCCAATTATAGGCCAATAGCTATACTCTCTCCACTTGCAAAGATTATGGAAACTTTAGTCATAGACAATTCATGCACCACCTAATCCAAAATCGCCTTATGGCAGACACTCAGCATGGCTTCCGTCCTCATCACAGCACTACTTCAGGCCTCCTAGCCTTTACTAACACCATAAACCATACTTGCAACACTAATTATATATCCTCAGCCCTCTTTTGGATCTTTCCAAGGCATACGATATGGTTGATCACCAACTTGTAATCCACACCCTGCAAACACTGTCTAGATACTGGAGCCTTCCAATGGTTTCAATCCTACCTGCATGGTCGACAGCAGGCTGGCCTCTGGCAGAACAAACTCTCTAACCTTCTACCTAACACCCTCAGAGTACCACAAGGCTCTATACTAGGGCCCTTGCTGTTCTCCATCTTCATTAACGACCTTTATACTGTCATCCCAAAAGTCAGCTGTATCCAATATGCTGAAGACTCTACTCTGATCTGCTCAGCCACATCTCCAGTAGAGTTATGGTCAGCTACCCAGACCACCTTTAATACAATAGAAAACTGGCTTTCTGAACATCGTCTGATCCTAAATCCCAAATAAACTAAACTGCTGTTATTTCACCAACACGTAGGTCTACCGCTTTCACCGTTACCATAACATCAACTGATGGCACAATAATCTCCCCTGACCCATCTACTAAACTATTAGGTGTCATCATAGACAATAATCTCAAATGTGACCTACATGTTAACCAAATTATCAAAGCCATCAATAGAAAACTAGGGTCACTTTACAGAATTAAAGCCTTCCTAGCCCCTCCAGCTAAAGGTGCCATAGCTCGCTCACACCTTGTTTCAACCCTTCTGTATGCATCCCTCTACTCTCGAATATGAACAAGACTGTCCTTAACAAACACTCAATTTGCTACAACCACATTGCCAGGTTTGCCACTGGGCTGCCTTTTAGGACACATCATTGCATCAATCTAAATCAGCTTGGTTGGCTTGCAATACCCAGCCTAATACAGTATAACCAACTGATTATGGCCTATAAAATCCTCTATAATCCAGACAATACTCCTGCACTTCAAATATTATCACCCCTATAACAATCCTAGACCGCTTGATCCTCTAACAAACTACTAATTCAGACTAGCAAGTTTAATAACACAGCCGGTGATTCTCTCTTTGCAAACTCTGTAAGTAGATCCTGGAACTCACTTCCAGCTGATATTACCCTACTGTCCACCTTAGGTCAATTTAACACTAGACTCAAACAACATTTGTCACTTAACTGGCTATGTCAATGTATCAAGCCTGGCTAACTCGAATGTGTAAAATCTGTGAACCACTTTACTGTGTAATTTAATTTAATCCTGACTTGTGCTCAGGACTAACATTAACCTGTGGAACATGTTTAACTTGCTTACTTATGTAATCTCTGTAAATAATCTGTTTGTAATATGTAATGCTGGTATTATGTAATGCTGTATCTGCTACCCTCGTAGCTTGTCTCCCGGCCTCCCTGAAATGGACATGCATCCAGTCGGACTATCCCGGTCAACAAATGTAGGATAAATAAATAAATAAATAAAATATATTACAGTGACTACAATACAAGTCAGACATTGACACGCACTGACAGCATGCTGAACACACTGGGGCATACGTGGGGACTCAGAATAGCAGCCTGCCTGGGCATCACACACCTCCGCAGCTGGCACACAGGCATATGTTCCGTCGGAACAGAGCACATGCCACACATGGCACACACATCCCCTGTGCCACACACTCACAGCCTGTAGGGCTACACAACACACCTGCTACAGACGTGTCAGGTACCTGTCTTGTGTGCTGCACTGGGGTCCCGCTCAACAGGCTGTATCTGGTGAAGGTCACAGTGATATGCCTCAGGGGCACTATGGTCCACCACAGAACACATGCATACAGGTCAGTCAGAGGCATGGACACATATGACTCACTCATTGACCATGCCAGTATGGCTGCCTGAGACATACCTCCCTGGACTACATGATAGGGAACATAGAATGGATCTCTCAGCATGTGGCACAGGCCAGTATGAGCCTGATGTTGGTTGCCAACATACCCTCACCAGGTATGCTACCACTATATGTGGGAAGGGTGTTGTATGTCTACATTATGCTCAGTCTCCACTGTCATTCATAGGGTATCCACTGGCTGTCAACGTGTGCTTACATGCTAGGATAGCCACAATGATGTGCAAGGGTCATCTTGCACGTGACACCCATGGCCCGATGTATAATGGCAAAGCTCCTTGGTACACACATACTGCCTTATGCTGCAGGACATGGTTTACATAGCCACCTCCATGGGTATCACACAGGTTAGGACACTAACAGTGCTGCTACACAACAACAGCAGTGTACACCGGAAGATGCATGCACCAGACACTGTCCTCAGCACGGTGAACTGCAATGTCTGTGCAGTACCAGATTCATGATTCATGGCTCACAGGTGTTACCCATCACTGACAGGTTATGCCCCATACCATGCCTGTCGTCCCCTACACATGTAACACACATGGATAGGGGGTGGTATCCCAAGGTACCACAGATACACACACCTCCAGGTTGTTGGCACAGCACAAAGCATCAGGGCCTAATCATGTGCAGCTAACAGTGTGTCGGACTGCCATCTGGTTCATAGCCTGGCACACACAACCCTCCCATACACAGGAAGACCACCTATCCTCCATAACAACACTGGCAATATGACAGTCTCAAGAACTGTGTTTATATGGCTGGACTGCATCCAGCCAAACATTGTGTGTGAGCATTACTGTAGCTACAACACACTAGTTGAAGGGTTCACAGCATGTGGTCACTGAATTGCAGTGGAATGACATGTTACCACTACCACAACAGGTGGGAACATGCAGCACCTGTACATCGACTACATGTACACTATATGGCCCAGACCAGATGTGTATCCCCTGCTGTAGGTATTTCACCATATACACCCACACTGTATAGAGACATACCACGTGCGGACCCTGCACAGTAAGACACAGTCATATTGGTATACATTGCAAATACCATTTATCCACTCGAGGCATGTGTCAGACATGGTAACTACTGCAGGTCACAGGTATTTATGTGTATGTGTCACACACATACATCATGTGTGCAATGCCATTGCTGGTTTAGGCAATGGCATGCATTGTTATGTACAAAGACCCACACAAGGTCATACTGTGTGACACAACCACACGTGGCAGTTGTGGGTTACCAAAACATACCTATCTGTACTCTGACAATGGTAATAGACACAGTAGCAGAGCGCACTATTGGCATTACTAGCCAACTAGCCCTGTTTGGCTGTGCTGATAGTGTGGTGACATCCCCTGTGTTTACTGGGGAGTATGCAGCATCTGGTGTATTGTAGTATTTGCCAAAAGGATCTGTTCTCTCACACTTGCATTTACACACACCCTACTACCCCCACACACACACTTGCCATTTGCAGGATTCATTCCCCTACCTAACTAAGTCATGACACGTGAGAGAGACGCATTAGCAAAGCGCACTATTCGGTTTACTAGATAGTTCCTCTTCTCTGGCTGTACTTATAGGGTGCTGACAACATCAGTATTTTGAAAGGGTAATGTGCATCAGGTAGTGTGATCTCCTGATTGCCAAAACTAACATGTTTTCATACGGAAATGCACACACACAAACTCCCCACATCCAAACACACACACATGCCATTTACAGGTTTCAAACTCCTACCTAACTACATTACGATACTCGGGAGAGACGCATTAGCAGAGTGCGCTATTCACATTACTGGGAGGCTTCCCTTCTCCTGCTGTACTTATAGGGTGCTGACATCATCTGTGTTTAGAAAGGGGAGTGTGCATCCTGTAGTGTGTTCTCCCAGTTGCCAAAAGGGACATTTCCCTCACACAAAATTGCACACACACTAACCCCCCTCATCCAAACACACACACTTGCCATTTGCAGGATTCAAACCACTACCTAACTATGTTATGACACTCGAGATGGACGCATTAGCAGAGCGCGCTATTCGCATTACTGGGAGGCTTCCCTTCTCCTGCTGTACTTATAGGGTGCTGACATCATCTGTGTTTAGAAAGGAGAATATGCATCCTGTAGTGTGTTCTCCCAGTTGCCAAAGGGACATTTCTTTCACACAGTCTTGAACACACACTAACCCCCTCATCCAAACTGAGCATGTGCAGGATTCAAACCACTACCTAACCATGTTATGACACTCAAGACTGCCGCAGTAGCGGAGTGCACTATTTGCATTATTGGGGGGGTTTTTTCACCTGCTGTACTTATACGGTGCTGACATCAGCAGTGTTTAAAAGGGGAATGTGCATCCTGTAGTGTGTTCTCCCAGTTGCCAAAAGGGACATTTCCTTCTCACAGCCTTTCACACACACAAACCCCACTCACACACACACACACTGAGCATTTGCAGGATTCGAACCCCTACCTAACTATATTATGACACTTGAGGGAGACGCATTAGCAGAGCGCACTATCCGAATTACTGGGCATCTGTTCTGCACCTGTAGTATTTATAGGGTGCTGACATCTTTATTTCTACAGAGGTATGTAGATGTAGTACTACCTGTCAGGTGGGGATAGCATATATATGCATTTGCAGCCACCTACGTCAGGGTCAGATATGCACATCGCACTGGCAGGTTATGTTCTATACCATGCTTTGGGACCACAGGACCTGTAACACACAACACAACCAGTACAGAACACCACACCCACATCCAGGACACACACTTAGCTTCCCTGGGAACAGTGCCAGGATATGCAGGTATTCACATACACCATTCCAGTTGTTAACATCAGGTACAGGCATATTGTGTGTGAGAACTACTCAGGCCTCTACCACTTTACCCTACAGCCACTACAATTTGTGGGTCCATGTGCTATGGCAGAACCACACACCACAGCCACATGGGTGAATACATATTGCACCTGTCCATCTGCAACGTGGGTACTCACTGTTCCACACCAGAGGTAGACCACCATTGTTGATATCTGACCATACCCACCTTTCCCTGGACATCCATATCTCATCTCCATCCCCAGGTAAGGTTGTCACTGCACACAAACTGTGTTTAGCACAAGCAGACTCTACACTTGTGTAGACTGGGGTGGATGACTTCAGAGGACCCATGCTGGAGGACTATACTGGCCACTCAGCATAATCCTTGACAATTGCATTCTATGAGCATGTGTACAGTTTGCATTGGTCATGCTATCCCACATATACCCATGACTGCTCCACAACAAGACACCTGTCAGCTGTACACCAGCCATATATGCGCCGTTCAACAGACAGAGTGACCTAATACATTGCAGAGCTGTAGCCCACAGAGGGAGGACATCTGTGGACAGTTCCGTCATGGCACTTCATTCACACATACTCATTACAACACAGTGTTGACAGTGGAATCGTCCAGAGAATGCAGATAGGGCTCCCCTCAGTCTGTTATTGACGGACACCTACTGTCAGAGATCCTCAGCAACCCTCTCACAGCACACACCGACAACATGGCTGTGGCTTAGCACATTCAATCCCTGAGACCTCCACGGTGCCCCTGCTTGACAGAGGCACAGCTCACTAGCCTCACATGTTGCCTTCTGTGACCTACTTTACAGTGGCACAGTAGCCTACTATCCTGGGGATGCAGATGCCAAGCACACTCTGGCTGAGCTGTCATTCCCTGGGGCAAGAAGCCTAGTATTGACCTCTACACCCATATGTTCAATTGTCGGATGCACAATATTTGTTGTGCTGTTCTACTGTTTGCAGGTCTTTATTGCCATAGCATTCCCTGTTCCTATGACCAACTTGTGTATCTGTGGAAGATGTTTGCATATGACGGCGATCCACTATATCACTTATGTCTCTGTGGTCATTTACTGTGTGCACTGGGCTGATTGCTGTGTTGTGGTTGGTTCCTGGACTGACACGCACAAATACCAGATATGTGTGGCCAACTGCTAAACGGAGATATGGCCTAAGTGTGTGAGCATGCCCAGTTCAGCCTTTCCATGGCATGTTGTCTGACATATGCCTCATTTATCAAAGTGTGCGAGCATGCCCAGTGTGAGCTTTCCATATGTTGCACTCTGAAGTCCACCACATATTTGGGTGTGTGTGAACTTCGACAATATCGCACGTTTATGATTGTGTGTTGGGTGTCATGTTGTGTACTAACTGGCCAACTGCTTCATGTCTGCCACAACAGGGATTATACTGTGCCTGCAGGGATTGCATGGGATACTTTGCAGACAGTTCTCAACATACTTTCATAATGACCTAACACTGTAGTACCGTATAGTGTACTGGTTCGGTACTTTCACTGTGGTGGACAGTATCCTGGGCTTTAGTCCTATGACTGCTTGACATCTTCATAGTGAGCACAACAGACTGTGTAGGGGCCAGTTGTGCACATATGACCATGTTGCAATATGTTCAGATATGGACTACCTACACCAGGCTCGTCCAACATTGCTAGTGTATTCCACAACATGGGTGGACATTGGCAAACACTAGCGATGTTCCCTAGGCCATTTCTGATGCTAGTCACAGGGTGTGTTTGTCCTTCGACACACATTGTAACTGGAGTTTGCCATGACATATGTCATGGTTAGTATACTGTGCCTCCGTCTACCTCTGACATAACAGTGATACCCAGGGTAGCCTACCATCTCCCATACACTCATCAGGATGCCTCTTGAGGGGTGTCGATATGTGGCTCTCTGGCTGACCTGTACCAGGAGTTTACTGAAGTGTGGGGTGCCTTCTGTGTTATGGATCATTCTGTACAGCTTGTCCTATGTATGTCAGTGCTGGGGTTCAGGTCTCTCATGTGCATAGCTCACTGCCATTCAGATTGTACAAGGTGCAACATGTTCATTCATTCCAGGTTGGACATGGCTTCATACATCAGGCACAGCTTTCCTGTAGCTGGGAAGGATGGCGGTGTGTGGGGCTGCAGTTTGTTTACTCAGGCAACACATGGCATCTGTTCATGCTCTTTGCTACCCCTGGTGGGGTACTGTTGTGGACTTTACAGTTGATGGAGGTGTCTGCTGTGGTATATCCCACAGGGGCTATTGTAGTCAGTTGTGACGCTGATGGAGGATGGCTGCAGAGCCACAGTGAGTTCCCCTTATCTACATCTGCCAACCTTCATGTTTGGGTGGGTATATGGTACATGTTTCTGCGAACACTACAGCCACATGTTTGTCCAGTGCAGGATATTTATCACCTTTTGTACCCAGGTCTCACATTACATGTTAGGTACCTCATGGGTTAACACCTGTGTGGTAATTTGTGGGCACTTACTGTATATCCACGGTGGTTGTCTATACACAGTTCTGCAATTAGCTTGCTGACATGGCTATGGCTACAGTTGTCTGTTTGTAGGTGGCCCTTTTGTGGGTTGCTTGTGTCAGCTGGGGTCGGATATGGTGGGCTGTTTGTACTCCTCTGCATACATGCTCAGTCACAGTCCTTCCATGTTGGCCTATACCTATGGGACATATATACAGAACGGGGGGGGGCCAAGACCAGGCCTTGTGGGATGCCACTCATATCCGCTTTGTAGTCTGACATGGATGCGGCATGTCTGACCATGTCAGTTCTGTCCTTGGTCTGGTTTGCAACCCCTCTACTGACATAGGGGTGTATATTTAAGCTGGTGAACATATCCATACTGAACTCGTACGGTATTGTCTAGAAGCATGTGCACGGTCCAGCTACGCTGTGTGGACCACATTGCCCTCATCAATGACCTTAATGACTGCTTCAAATGGGTCAGACATGTTTAGGGGCCGGTTCTGCAGTTACAACAGCCACAGTGTGTAGGGTCCAGTATCAGTAGGTCCACAATAGCCTTCTGTCTGCGGTACATACTGATCCTTTCCATAGCTGTGCAGAACAAGCTTGTCAGGATCCTGGGGTGGTAGTTTGGAGTATCCATTCAGGCAACACCTTTGTTGTGATGGACCACTGTTGTTGTACACTGCTCTTTGGGTACATATCCTGTGGTAAGGCTGACATTGGGCAGTAGTGTGATTTGGCATTCCATTATTCTTGGAGTCCATGTTGGCCTCAGCACAGGACACCATCACATACCTTTGCTGCTGTGTGTTCTGCTTTGCAGATGATGGCTGTTACCTCAGCATCTGCAATGTCAGGGGACCATCAGTCTGCTGGGATAGGTATTTTGCACTCGGGGGTGTTTGCACTACACCTGACAGGTTGTATGTTAGCAATATGTGTGTGTGTTTGGTATGTTGTTTGTAATATCTGTGTGATTCGGAGCATATCTGTGGATGCCCAACATGGTTCCTACCA
Source organism: Protopterus annectens (assembly GCF_019279795.1). Taxonomy (NCBI): domain Eukaryota; kingdom Metazoa; phylum Chordata; order Ceratodontiformes; family Protopteridae; genus Protopterus; species Protopterus annectens. The sequence goes on along the minus strand of NC_056732.1, from coordinate 380,719,356 downwards.
TCAGTTGGGTAAGCCTTGTGATTATCCTTAGTGTCCTGTACGTTTTGTATCTTCATAGGTTCATGGGTTCATACTAGGCTAGACACCCTAGGCCATTAGTAAGCCTAGCCAGAGTGTGTGTGTCTTTCGCCACCCCTTGCTATGTTCAATTATGGCCATTTATGAGGTTCTTCACTGTGCCTCTGTCTGGTCGTGACACAGTGGGGACCCACAGTATACATGTACGGTCATCCATCCACTTGGCAATATTCCTGTTGAGGGGTGTCAGTGAGGGGCTCTGCCTACCATGGATTGGGATCCTGTTTCTGGGTGTGGGGAGCCTATGGGTTATGTATCTGTCCCTCCAGCACATCTTATTTCATTATGTGTTGAGGCTGACATCTGTGACTCTCACAGCTCCAATGGCTTTGATTTCCTGTGGTGTAGCATGTCCATTACTCCTGTGTTGGACATGGCCTTGTACAACAGACATACAATGCCTCTGTGTAGGCAGTGTGTGACTGCAGTCAGCTGGGGTGTCTACAGCCAGGCAGCATATGACATATATTTCACACCCTTTATCCTGTTGGTGGGGTAACTATGAGGTCTTCGAACCGCTGCAGGTGTCACGTCGGTACATCCCATATGAGTCATTGTACTAGATTATGGGTCTGATAAGGGAACAGTACAGCGGCACAGTGACCTCTGTTGATGTTGATGTGAATCCTTTCATGATACGGTGTCCAGTATCAACAGTCTTCATAGCCACATTGGCATTGTGGGTGTCACATGACAGATTAATGTCGACCTGTGTCCCTAGGTCCCTGATTACTCCTTGCATACATAATGGTTTGACACCTATGTGGTAATTTGTGTGTACCTTGTCTGGTATTTGGTGGGACATTCATACTGTCCAGTGTCTTCGGATGTCTGGGTGGAGTTCTTGTGTGTGAGAGTGTGGTCTGTCGCATGCTACAGACTGTACAGCAGTTTTGACTACAGTTATGTGCACATGGGTGGTGTCCGCTGCTTTGTGCATTGTCAGTTACCTGGCAATATGGGTGTCTGTGCTGCATATGGATACTCCCCTCCTTTGATGTTTTGGTGCAGGTGTTGGGGCCATAACACATGATATGTGGTATAACCTAGTAGTGCTGGTGTGCTATCACTAGGCTTGCAGCAGGCTTCTGTCACTGCACAGACATCAATGTTCTCCATAATGGGAAGTGCCTCAGGGGCATGCATATTGCAGTTTACACATCTGGCATTGGTCAGCATTACCCTTATGTTTCCTACCACTTATGTTTTCTAGGGTGGTGGGTAGTCTTTTGGCCTTGCCTACATACGGCTCTATGGAGGCGGCAAAGGCCTTATCCAGTATCCAGACGACACGGGTAACAGCTGACAGCCATCCCTGGAACAGCAGCATGGCTTGTCATGCTTGACATCTCAAGCAGACACACATTAGACCCTCTTGGACTGACAGCTGTAACTGTGCCAGCTGTTAAACATGAGCATTCTGTGTTTGTACTGTGGCATCATTCTTGGTGAGGGTTGGATGCTGCACACAGCCAGTGTCATCCGCCCTGGGGTACATACTCAGAGGGACCATCCATGTCTCTTTTGATGTTGACCAGGGAGGTACATCTCAGGTAATTCACACCAGCATGGACATTGAGTGCATCATATTTCTGCTTGCTTTGGGGTGACCTGCGTACTTGTGTTATGTGGCATTTTGTGGCAGCCTACAAGCAGCTTACTCTACCCTTTCCCTTGTTCAGTCTGGTGAGTGGGACAGCAGTGTGTCTGCCTATACAGACACCTATTACGACTGTATCAGGCATGTTGTTTCTCCTTCTGGCCTGTGACTGTTTGGCACACCAGCTTTGCGTACTATTCGTTGCATGTGCTATGTTTGAAGGTTGTGGTTGCTTGTGATCTACTTTGGAGGCTTCTGTTGGTGTGGTGTGTTTGTAATTAAGGCCTCCGGAATATTTGTCTGTGTTTATGTGTTTGGTTTACAGTTGTGGTAGGTCTATGTGGGACTGGGTTTGTGGTGTATGTGGTTACCTTCTCCTCCTGACTAGTTTTGACAGTACTGAGTTGTTGGAGCTCAACCTCTGGTTTGGATACATGGATGCATCTATCACATATATTTGTATTTATTGGGGGGTGTTGTGGTTGTCTGTGTACTTGGTACTGGCGTCACATTGCCTCTGGATTCACAGATTCTACTTGTTGTGGCTGGACTTAGTGGATTGTATGTGTGGACATATGTTGTTGCCATACTACTGGTCAGTGATTACTTCCCTTTTTATGTTTGCTCTATCATGTGGTAGCTTCCTCATTCTCTTGCATGGTTTGGTAATGGCTGGAGGCCAGCATGCCAGATGCCTGCGTGTATGGCATTGTGTGTTGTTGTTATTTGTGATTGCATACTCCAAGCATTCCTGGCTGTGTTCATGGAATGCCTGTATAACATGTTCTGTGGTGTGTCCCATATTCTGCACTTGCACAGGGCCTTTTGTGGATTCAACATCGGTTTTGAGGGCTGCAACCTATACTTTACACATGTTTTTCACTGTGGTATTCTGGCCAGGGACTGGGGTCAGGATGTGTATATCCAGTGTGATTACTCTATGGTCTGGTCTTACCAGTGAGGGGTACACTTCTCATCTTGCCATCCAGTACACATGTTGCTGATTATCACATCCAGTATGCTTACCCCTCTTGTGGGAGTGGTACATTGTTCCTGGGCATTTTGGTTTATGGAATCTGGGTAATTTTCTCCTACTGTGTTGGTGCTAGTACAATGCTACCAGTGTATGTCTGGGTATTTTCAGTCAAGCAATATAATGTGGTTTGGGGGGCTTGATATATTCATGTATTCCGACATAGGCCAGGTGCTGTTCCTGGTATTAGGACAGTAGTCTGCAGCAGGCTATATACTGCGAGGCAGTTTTAGCCATTGGTATTTGACCATGGCTATTCCATGCTGCTTCTTGTTGTGGTACCAACATGGGGTGTGGTTATCCTTGCCATTTCTTGCTAGTCACCCTCCTTTTGTAGCTTGTTCCATGTTTTGCGGCTGTACAGCACAGTATGAGGTGTGACCTGGTAGTGTTAGGGTGCTGATGTGAGCCTTGCCCAGTTCTCTATTACAGGACTGGTATCTACATTCTCCATACTGTGTGCGTTTACACTGCACACATCTTGCTGTTTATACATCTGTCATTGGGTAGCATTACATCTAGGTTCCTATCCCTTGTAGAACCTATGAAGGTGGGTTTGTGTTTTGAGACTTACCTATTCAGGGCATGCTGTGGGTACTGACAGCCTTTGCCGGTATCCATGGGGCATGGCATGATAGGTGCATGCCACCCCTAGCAGGTGGTGCATCATGTCAAGCTCCGCATGTCTTCCCAGCCTGAAACACATTGGCTCCCCTTTGACTGACTGCATTACTTCAGCCAGTTATTGCACTTGATCATCCCATCGTCATTTTGTGGCTTCATGCTTGGTGAGGGTGGATGTTAGTCAGGATGCTCAGGTGTGCATATAGTACATGGTGTTACATTACTTAACACATAGCATTCATGCCTCAGGTGGTGCTGCAGGGCTGCCTCTGTCGGATGCGCATATTACACTTCCCTGTACATGTTTGTGAGCAGGTCATGTCATTTTAGGCATCCATGTTATTATTTGAGTGAGTCAGAGGGGTATCATTCCCAGGGTTCCTACTGAGCCAGTGTATGTGCTATGCGTTGCCTCTTTGCCAAGGCCAGGGCATACTGGGCACGCCTCCTTCTGCCTACTGGGGCAGGCTCAGGTTGTTCCTCCTCCGAGTCACGCTCTGCCTGTGATGGCCTTGGCAATGGTGGGGGGCTGTTTGGCCCGGCCCTATGCTGGTCCTGCTGCAGCTGTTTTCGCAAGATCATATTATGTAGCATAGCACATACCATGACAATTTGGGTACATGTAGTTGGTGTGTACTGCAAGGCTCCACCAGATGTGTCCAGACACCGGAACCGTGACTTGAGCAGCCCAAACACACGCTCTATTACATTACGTGTTTGTGCGTGTGCCTCATTATGGCATTCCTGTTCAGGTGTGTGTGCATTTCTGATGGGTGTCATCAGCCACGGCTCCAGTGCATAACCTGCATCCCCACTAGGTGTCCGTGTGGGATGTCCCCATTGGCAAATGTCTGGTACAGCTGCGTCAAATGCCAGATGTGGGAATCGTGGTAACTCCCAGGGCAGCCAGCACACACATTCATTATTATGCCCTGGGCATCACACATGACCTGGCAGTTGATGGAGGGAAGCCCTTGCGGTTAATGTAGGCCCTACCCCGCTCACCGGCTGGTGCTTTGATGCGTATGTGCGTGCAGTCTATTGCACCCAGTACCTCAGGGTATTCCGCTATTTGATGGAAGAGACGCATATTGCTGGCCAATACCTCACGGGCATTGGGGAAATATACATGATCACCGACATGTGCTGACATGGCATCCAGGAACTGGTGCAGTACCCTGGAGGCTGATGCCTGTGATATCCCCATCATATCGCCAGTTGGTCTCTGGAAGGTACCTGTTGCTAGTATTCTTAGGCCAACACATACCTTGGTTTCCACTGGGATGGGTTCCCCTCTGTTGGTTCTGTGTGTGAGGCGTGGCCTGCACAGCTCAACAATTTGCTGCAGGAGCTCTCTGTCCACTCTATAGCGCTCTACTATCTCCAGCTCATGTAACCCATGGTAGGTGACCCTGGGCCTGTACACTCTTCTCCGTCTCCTCACTGTGGGTTGTCTGGCACCATCTGCATTGTCACCACCCTCAGCAAGTCGCCTATGTCTCATTATGACAGCTATGGCAGCCCCTAACATTTCTGCTCTGAGTGAAGCTTTTTCAGTTTTCACTTCTATTAGCTTACTCCTGTCTTGCAGTGTCTCTTAAGGGAAACATCCTGCACTACTGTTTGCAGAGTTTTAAGTGCTGGGCTGGGCTACTATTCTGCCTGTGTAATTGCCTGCTTCTAATTGTTTTCACCTGCTAGCTTCAGCAGTTATCCCTGCTAGCTTCCTATTAATTCTGTTGCTTCCTTTTTCCTCTCTGTTTCCTCTGGGGGGAGCAACGTGCATACCATCAGAAACACGCTCACAGTGGCTTACACGCGCGCACACGTGCTTACACGGTTCAGAATCTACTTATTCGGGTTAAAACGCACGTACACCCGCGCAAACACTGTTACACGTCTGCCAACAGCCTCCAACATACTCAGCCTGCCCTACACGCGCGCACACCCGCGCAAACAGTGTTAAACATCTCCCAACACGCTCCCACATGCTCAGACTGCCTTACACGTGCACACACTGTCCTACTCGCGCTTCATGACGTGCACACGTGCGCATGCACGCCCAGCAAGAAACTTTGGTGTAAGTAACAGTGTACACCTTCCATTTCTTGACTTTCCATGACTTATCTAGTGGCACACCTCTTTCCATGATCTGTGCCTGTCATCTGTCATGTTACACTGGCCTCCAATGAACTGCATTTCTTTCTACCATTCCCCCCTGTGATGTCACCTATCTCCTACTCTATTCCTCCCCCTTATGTATCTCTTACACTACTCAGACTGTGCTCATTTGCTATGTGACTGTGAGATTCAGTATCCGTACCCTCATTTACATGAGATTGCCTACTAATGCTTAGTTACATGTCTTAGACTCAGCTTCCCCCCTTAGCAACCACTACACGGTGGCCATGTTGTTTTGGTCTGCTGGTCCCTGCATTGTCATTCCATGTATTGCATGAAACCCACATTTGTGGGTTTATAACCTTCTTTTTTATGTTTTTATACAGCGCAGCCCGTTTGCGCGGGGCTGCGCTGGGTTTAAACAAAATTATAATTTTATTATTTTGGCATCGGGTTATATTGCCAATGGCCACATATTTGGCCATTGGCATGCTGCCTGAGTCATATGCAACCTTTTTTTGGAGCTGACATGGCTCCGTTGTGGAATTTGCAGAAATGTACTCAGTTGTCAACTGAGTACATTTCTGCAGCTAAAACGTCTCCTACACGGACTGGTTTCTGCTTCGTGGATCGCTAATATACCTCATTTGCATACCTTTCGGATGCAAGTGAGGTATTTAGCATGTCCACGCCCAGTCCGTGTAAGAGACGTTTTAGCTGGTCTCTTACACGGAGCTTAGGGCTGTTCCTGGATCGCGAGGCTTGCATGGAGTGTTGCACGTCTCTTACACTCCGTGCAAGCCTTCGTGAATCCTGCCCTACATCTTTTCTGGAACAGACTTACATCCACATGAAGCAGAGTTCCTCCCTAACCAAATTTAAGTGTAACTTGGACAGGAAATGCATCCCTGGTTTGACACCTATGTCTCTCATGGACACAGGTAGCTTGTTAATGGTTCATCTCCCAGGCCCCTGCTTGTAATTTATTTATCTATCTGTCTATCTGTCTATCTATCTATATATCTATCTATCTAATGTATCTATTTGTCTTTGTTGACCAGGAAAAGTCCAACTGGGTAAAACCCATTTCCAGCAAAGGCCCAGAGAGAAAAGCTCCACAATTAAGTTACAGATGATGTACATTTATAATTACAGGGTAAAACATTTTTACATGATTTTCAAATATTTTTAAATATTTCTTACATTTTAGTGCAAAAAAACAAGTCAGAAATTAACATAAATTGGCTAGTTATTCAATAGAAAAAATAGCATACAATAGCAATTACTGTATTAAACGCATGATGGCTGCAGGGAAAAGATCAAACTGAGATATTTTGAGTTTAGTTATAATTTACAGGCAGACCAGTAGACTGTGGCTTAAAAAAGTATAAGAGAGATATGAAATAAGAAGTTAAGGAAATGAGCAGAAAGATAAATGGACAGCGGAGGAATTGTAGTGTTGGGGTGTGAGAGGAGAAGGAGAAGTAAGAGTTTAGGAAATAAGTGCAGTATGAGGAGGAGGAGTGATATGGTACAAAAAGACTGGGAAGCAAAGTGACTGTAAGAGTTGGAGAAAAGTCATCTGAGTACAGTTAGTCAGGTGAGCAGGAAGAACAGAGCCATCTTTGGCATAGGTGCTGTTTAAGCAAAGTTTTGAAACTATTTAAGCTTTCTATCTGTTTTAAATGTGCAGGGATTTCATTCACGAGTTTTGACACGTGCTTAGGGTATGGAGAGTCTCCAGCTGTGTTGAATGTCTTATTGATACAAAGTAAACGTTTATTGCTCGAGCGAAGGTCTCTAGTTAGTGAACAGTACAGTAGAATATTTTGTAATGTTGGGCGCTTGTCTGGAGACTATAAAAGGTTGTGGACAGTGATTAGTTGTGAGTATGTCAACTGCTTTGGGAGTTCCAGCTAGTTTAATTGTTTTAATGCAAGGCAGTGGTATGTTTTATAAGGTTGGTTGTTTGCAAATGTAGCTATTTTGTAGTAGCTTGAGGCTAGTTTAGTTGTATATGTAGTGTTGATATTTGTAAGAATAGGAGAAGCACATAACAGAGAAGGAAGGAAGTATGTTATCACTAACGTGATGTCTTATCTGTCAGGTAGTGTTCGGCCCTATAGAGGGATCTGAGTTTTTGGTGAGTTTTCTTGATGGGATGAAGTATGTGGTGATCAGATATAAGGTTGTCATCTATTATATGACTCTGTAGTTTAGTTTGGCTTATGGTTTTTGTATTATTACTTGAGGTCACCTGATAATAGTCAAGGGCATGGCCATAAGTTTGTATGTTATACTGAACCTCAACATGTTACCCCCTACTATCCACCTGTCATTTAAAAATGTACTCACTATCAATATATGGATCTACTTTACTCTATCAAATTACCACACCAAAATGTACATGAGTGCGATGAGAAGTCCAACAGAATGAGACTTCTTAGCATGAAACATGTTGCATTTTTTTGCATCTTATATTGCTCTAAAATCTAATTTTTTAGTGCTTACAAAATGTTGCTTCTGTTTCATCACTGTATTTTCGTTGCAGGGACACAATATCTTTGCTAACCTTTCCTCCAAAGAGTACAGCAAGATGATGCAGTTACTTAAACAAGCCATACTGTCAACTGATCTCACACTTTATTTCGAGTAAGTGATGTTTAACAAGTTTATTTCTGTCATGTTTTTCTTATTAAAATACTAACTGGATTAAAGGGAGAGTATGTGAAAGACTACTGCAAAAGTACATGAAAGAGGAACACACTGAAATAAATATGTTTTTGGCACTAATAATGACTATATTCTTATGATTTTTTAGTTTAGTATCATTTACAATACTGAAACCATTTTAGGTTGTCTTTTTTAATGTGATATAGTTTAAGCAGGCATTATCATATTTTCAACCCTTTACCTTGTATTCACCCAGTTCCTTAATTCTTTCGTCTGATTTTCCAGTAAACAACCGCTCCTCTGGATAAACAGACATTCTGCTGTATGGCAGAGTTGATCTAAAAGTTTGACAAAAAGTTGTCATCCCCTTATCTTTAATTGCTTGTGTGATATTACTACTGTGTGTCCTAGTTTTCCTCTAGTTTGATGACATTGGGGCTAGAATATAGCCAAGGAGGAATTTTAAAGTATATACCAGTGTAGATCTGGCCTTTGGTGATAGACAGCAGCCCTTCTTCTAATTTAAAGGCAGTTAGTTCAGAAGATTAAGACTATGAGCTGTTAACAAACTATTTCCTGTAGTGCAAGGTTTAATTCCCTCAGTGTCCATTTACATGTACTGTGACTATGGGCAAGCCACTTAAACAGACAGTGTTCCTAGGAAATTGGGCTAGGCTCCTTATTGGTCTCCTGGACTGAATGCTTAGAGACAGCCTACAAACCTATGATCTTTGTCTTGCTTTACTTAGGTAGCCAGAATATGGCACAGTATTCGCCTTATCCTTGCCATGACAGTTAATGTTTTGGTTTGCTTGCTGTTCTTGGCCTAGTCTTTACATTAGTGTCAGTTTGCTGCTGCTTGGGACCATCACCTTTAAATCCTTTAGTTTTCAGGCCTTCTGCAATAGTTAGCACCACAAATGTCCTTTTCTGATACCCTCAACATTTGAGAATTTAGAAAGTTTTCTTGCTATGACAGTCAAGGGTGTGCATCCTTCTGAATGTCATACATTGTGACATCAAATGCCAGACTGTGATACATATTCACTTCACTCCCCAAATCTTTTCTGCTGCTTATATATTTTGAATCTTGGTGTTGATGTTCATCATAGGAATGTTCTCACTTTCTATTCCTAAAGTTCCAAAATGTTCCGTATGTCCTTTTGGTTATTGAGTCACCAGCCAGGGCCTGCATCGGTATAGTCTATATTTCCTGGGAAATAGTGCTATATAGTATTAAGAAGTAAGATTGGTTCCTATAGGGTGTACATGACACCTGATTATCCTAGCAGTCCTTAGTAGTTCTAGCAAAGATCTCCTGAAGGATGTTGACACATTTCTGTTACCTCTTTTTTTTTTTGTAATTTTGATTCAGCATCCTGATAGACATTACACATGTTTCACGGTGTCAAACGTGTTAAAAGTGAACACATTTATTCTTCTTCAAGTTATTTATATTTTTATAATGTTGAAATATAATTTGCAGTTTAAAAATGTTTTGAAGTAATTTTACCGTTCATCTTTCACTTCCATAACTTGTGAGGAATCTATATAGTATTTTGTTTTTTTCAAAGGAAATGTGGTCCAACTGCCAAGGAAATCTCTTGATTACAATTATTTAATGGGTCTACTACAAATGCTTGTGTATCATTAGCTCACAACACACTTTCCTGCTGCCACTCGCTCATGTTGGCAAGTGCCCTAACTCCCAACAGCCTGATGCACTACCACAAAGCTAACTATCCCTCTTAGAACCTTGACCCTAACCCTGAAAACAACTCCTGATCACTTCCTAAACCTAAAACACTCCTCCCTAACCCTAACTCCCAATCCCCCTCTGCTCACTCACTGACTGTAAAATCCCCCTCCCCTACCTAACCATAATCTTCCAATCTATCTGTAACCCTAAAATCCCTCTCACCTCCCGAGTCCTAAATCTGTGTTACTTCCTGGTCACTCCCTTAACCTAAAATCCCTTCTTTCCCTAACCCTAACCTTACACTAACGCCCAGTCTGTCTCTATATCTAAAATGTCCCTCCCCTTGCTAACCCTTAGGTAACTCCCAATCGCTCCCTAAACCTAAACACCTTCTCTACACTCTGCCCTAATCCTAAAGACCCCCTCCCCATTTCCCTTCCCTATTTAGCAGTTACATGACGAGACCTTGATGGTGTCCAACTGTTATGGCGGCTGTGTTCCTGAGCTGTTATGGCAGCTGTACTCCTGAATTCACATTCGAGTTCAAGCAGCTGCTTGGCCATGTTGTCAGGCTTGGAAACATCTACACAAGCCCCTGGCTGTGTTAGTGGAATTCAAGTGGCTGTAAATGTCCCTTATTTAGTAGAAAACTAGAAGTTGCAGCATGTAGATCCGGAAATTGCTTGTTGCTCACTGTAAGTAGAGTAGTAGTGAAGCCAGAAATGTACAGTAAGCCAAATTTGTTCATGTCTAGACACCTTTATGTTATTTAATATTTTTATCTTCAAGAAGAATATAACCAAAACAAACTCAGAGTAATGTCATCCAGTAAAAAATATCCAAAAGCCTTTCAAAAAGAGAGAGAAGATAAACAGCAAGAGTAAATGTAGCGTTCAGCAATTATTGTGAGACTCTGCAAATCTGCAATTAATTGGTCACTTATTTTTTATTTGGAACAGAAGTCCAACAGAAACAATTGATAGTTATGTTGCTAAGGTAAAGAATTGATCAAAAGGTGGTGATTTTGGTGCGCTGTATGAATGACAGGATAGTTTGTGGTATAGTAATGATAAAACAATTGAGAGGCTTTTTGGAGATGCAAATCTAATCTAGTATAAGTCTGTGGATTTATTTAATATTACAAACGGGACATGAAGGAGGAATTAAACTGAATATTTAAAACATTGGTCAAACAATAAATTGAAGATTATCCAGAAGTGAAAATGTGCAATAACAGAAACAGCAGTGGGGAAGGAGCACAGGAAACATGACACAGCTGAAATATGTGGAAACAGCAGTGGGGAAGAGAGTTATAAGGAGCACAGGAAACATGACACAGCTGAAATATGTGGAAACAGCAGTGGGGAAGAGAGTTATAAGGAGCACAGGAAACATGACACAGCTGAAATATGTGGAAACAGCAGTGGGGAAGAGAGTTATAAGGAGCACAGGAAACATGACACAGCTGAAATATGTGGAAACAGCAGTGGGGAAGAGAGTTATAAGGAGCACAGGAAACATGACACAGCTGAAATATGTGGAAACAGCAGTGGGGAAGAGAGTTATAAGGAGCACAGGAAACATGACACAGCTGAAATATGTGGAAACAGCAGTGGGGAAGAGAGTTATAAGGAGCACAGGAAACATGACACAGCTGAAATATGTGGAAACAGCAGTGGGGAAGAGAGTTATAAGGAGCACAGGAAACATGACACAGCTGAAATATGTGGAAACAGCAGTGGGGAAGAGAGTTATAAGGAGCACAGGAAACATGACACAGCTGAAATATGTGCCTTACATACTAGATGTGTCTCTAAGTATTGCAAGCGTACAAAGTTTAGCTTTTTTTTGCCATATGTTTTGGTAGAAAGAGTTATTTTGCAAAGATGTGTACAAGAAAAAAAGTGTGTTTGCAAGAGCTTACATGCTATTGAATCTTCTTCTTTCTTCTTTTTCCTGGCTAGGGGTCGTGCCACAGCGGATCACCTGTCCACTCATGATTGGCAGTGGAGTTTTTATGGTGTTGAGTTGCCAGCCTAGCGCCCAACCTTCCACAGAAGGCACACACGCACTCATGCCTAGGACCAATTTTAGAGTGTCCAATCCACCTACAGCATGTCTTTGGGATGTGGGAGGAAACTGGAGCACCCAGAGGAAACCCATGAGACCACAGTGAGGACATGCAGACTCCGCACAGAAGGCACCCCAGCCGAGGATCGAATCAGAGAACCTCTTGCTGTGAGGCAGCAATGCCAACTGCTGCACCGCTGCAGCTGCCCTTACATGCTATTGAATCATGCTAATGAATCAAAATATGAAAATGAGATATTGGTGTTATTAAAATTAAAAGAGCAAATGCTGTGAAATCCATGAGTAAAGAGTCAGTGCATCAGTTCATTAAGGCTAGCAAGTAAAGCTCAGAATGAGTGATAAATTTAGGCGAGTCACAGGTGCTGAGTCAAACATCTCAGAAACGCTCACGAAGCCTACTTGACCAAACTGGAGACAATCCAAATTTTATCAAGCACACTGGGGGATTTCAGTTATCTCACCATCAATTGGGAAACCTACACTAGCCCTAATTCAGTAGAGCAAAAGTTCCTTGACTTTGTTAATTCAAATGCCCTGGAACTAATTGTTCAAATCCCAACAAGAGGAACAAACATTCTAGATCTGGTCTTCACCAACATGTCAAACAGATGCACTGCCACAACTGTCAGACCCTCATAAGTTAAAACTGACCACAAATCAGTCACCTTCAAGCTGGCAGTAACACCAGAACTCACAAAAGGTGAAATCAGACTAAATAAACTTCACCAAGGCAAACTATACCCTTCTAGATGAGGGTATATATGCATTCCAAGCCCCACCCCAAACTGTAAGTGCTAACTACACTGAAGCTTACACTAAATCCTGTAGAATCACTTGCATAAGTGTACAAATTTAGCTGTACCAGAAAGAATAAAAGCCAGAGCCCCAAGTAAAAACAAGCTGCCATGGTGGACATCCAGCATCAACAAACTTTACAATAAATGCAAAACGTTGCTGTCCAAGGTAAGAAAGGCAAGGCTCCAACAATGGAAAAGCACCCTCCTCAGCCTCAACAGGCAAATAAGACAACTTGTCAAATACTCCAAGGGCTCCTTTGAGAGAAATTTCACAAGTACAGCCAAGGATAACCATAAGGCCTTTTACAGCTATGTATGTAGCCTAAAAGGTAGGACCCAAGCATGTGCAGAACTAGTGGCCAACGGTATCACACACACTGACCCCAGAGAGATAGTGAAGCTGCTAGCGGATAGGTTTTCGAAAAATTTCGCTCCTTTATCCCCTCCTAACTTATCACAAACCTTCCCCCAAACTCCCTACCCCCCACCATACATATCTGAAGAGCAGGTCTTCAAAGCCTTGTCCAAGGGAAAAAACACAGCCTCTGTGGGACCAAATGACATCCCAAGCTGTCTTCTAAACAGGTTATAACATGAACTAGCATCACCACTAAGTACCCTTTTCACTCATGGCCTAACCACGGCTTTGTTCTGTGGAATGGAGAACTGCAACAATTATTCCCCTCCACAAATGTGACCTATCAACAGACACAGGGAATTACAGACCCATAAGCCTGACCAGCATCATCTGTAAGGCCATCAAATTTATCATTATGGACCTCATAAATAAGAGCATAGGTGACCAGCAAACCCTAGATCCTACCCAATTCAGCTTTGTCAAGGGTAGATCCTGCCTATTAAATCTGCTGGATTTCTTTGAAAATGTGACCAGGGTCATTGCTGAGGGGCAAATCTGTGCACACAGCATACCTCGACTTGGCAAAGGCTTTCAATACAATCCCACATTCAGGCATGACAAATAAACTTAGCAAACTGAATGTAAACCACGTTTGTAAGATGGGATGCCAACTGGCTCACAAACCGGACACACACTATCAAAGTGGGTGACTCCACATCAACCAGCAGACCAGTAGTATGGTGGGGTGCCACAGGGGTCAGTGCTGTGCCCCCCTACTATTTGGTATATACTTCTCAAAAGTTCAGGTCAAAATTAAGGGGGTGCAACTGACCAGGTTTTCAGATGACTGCAAGCTAGGTGCAATCCTTTAATCCCCAAATGATGTCAGTATACTCCAGGAGGATCTCACGCAGACCAGCGACTGGTGTATTAGTCACAGTCTCAAACTGAATGCAAAGAAATACATCACCATTCCCTTCAGCACAAACAATGTCGCTTCACACTATCAAATCAACAACAGTATTCTACCACAAAGTGGCAAAGTGGTAAGGGTCCTGAGATCACAAGTTGATGGTGACCTTAACCTCTACCACCATGTGCCTACTGTATTAAGGAAAGCTTTCTACTTAGCACACTTGATTAGTAAAGTCATCACCTTGAGAGCAAAGGAGGTTATAACCCCTCTATAAGGTGTATTAGTCACAGTCTCAAACTGAATGCAAAGAAATACATCACCATTCCCTTCAGCACAAACAATGTCGCTTCACACTATCAAATCAACAACAGTATTCTACCACAAAGTGGCAAAGTGGTAAGGGTCCTGAGATCACAAGTTGACGGTGCCCTTAACTTCTACCACCATGTGCCTACTGTATTAAGGAAAGCTTTCTACTTAGCACACTTGATTAGTAAAGTCATCACCTTGAGAGCAAAGGAGGTTATAACCCCTCTATAAGCGGCACTTATCCAGCCTATAACTGAGTATAACACCCCATTCGGCATGTACCATACAAAGCACCTGCAGCAACTGGAGAGACCTCAGAGGTTTCTAAAAAAGAAGATCAAGGGCATCCAGCATGTGCCTTACAGAGACCAACTAAAGTCCCTGTCACTGTACTCCATATCCTATAGACTTCTTAGGGGAGACTTATGCCTGGCCTACAGAGCAATCATAGACCCAAACCTAATGAACTTGCTGCATATCTGTAAATCAAACAGAACTAGGGCTACCCATTCCAGGGACCTAAATATGCCTTGCAACTTAAATAGGGCATGCTGGAGGAACAGATTAATCTCCCACCAACTGCCACGTCTTTGGAACAGGCTACCAATTCATGTGAAACACTGCCCCTTTATGACACTGTTCAAGAGGAACCTGGACGAGTGGATGGGGCACTGTAAATTCTTACCAGGGGATAGTGCCCACAACCCTACTAGACATGGGCAGTCATCACTAAATACAGTCTTGGGTATTGACTATCATTTCTATGGTATTACATTGGGATGAAACAGCTAGGCTTAAAATGACCTCTGGGTCAATAGCCAAGTAATTTGCTGTGATCCTATGATCCTATGAAATCATTTTAAAACATTGGGTAAAAGGCACTGAAAGAAAATAGTGTGCACATTTTTGACTTATGCAAGTTCAAGTCCAGGTTCAAATGCTAATGACTTGTGAATGTGGATGTAAAACATATAGTATTTAGTTTCAGACGGTAATACTAGATAAGGAAGGAAAGTCATTTTGTGAGAGGATATGTATGAACAATTCAAATAAGTCTAGAATCTTCTCCAACTGTTCATGCTTCAAGAAAAACAACAATAATTCTTAGGGCTAAAACTAAATTGAATCAAGATGAAAGATTTGTTGTCATTAAAAACAGGCAGAGCAAAGAGACTGAGTAAACAGTGTGGTGAGTGTTGTAAACCATGCCCATATTTTACATTTGTATCCATCTACAAAATGTGAATGCAGTGTTTAGAAGAGATCAATATTCGCTGCTTACATCTGAGGAAATGGTCTGAAATCTGCCAGATTGTTTGTTTGTTTTAATATTGGAATCGTGTTGTGGTTTCCAGAAGATAAAAATAGATGAAGAAACCTCCAGTCTTTGCACATTTAATAAGACTTAGGAAGATTCAGATTCCTGAGACTTCCAACTAATATTTTATCAACTTTAGAGTTATTTCCAAGAGCTGCTGTACACATGTACATTGAAAGCTTGGAATATGGATATAGAACCTGAACAGACTGAAACAATAGTGTTGTGATCAACAAATCCCTGTCTGCCATTTGCCTTCTAAGCAAACGTGGATATCTCTAAAACCCATAGTATAGTGTATTTGTCATATACAGAGATACATAATTTGCAAGATACATAAAAGCAGAACAATCTATGGTGAAGTAGAAATAGCATGTGAACAAACAACATAAGTCTTAATTTAAAAACCTATAAAATGCTTATCATTTTATTTATCTGTTAACCAGATATACCATTAGGTGCAAATGACTCTTTTCAAAGATGAAGTGAGACCACTGTCTAAGTACATTACTTCCTCTGAGCCACATTCTCAGTTCATGATTATTAAATAAAGCCCAAGATATCTCACTACACAGTAACACTCCCATAAACTCAGTTACTCAAAACATTAACTTCAACATGGAAAACGAGCACAAGTATTTTTGGAGGTAAAAAGCCCCCTGGACCTCTCACATGGGAGCTGCACTGCAACCCCCCACACACTGTATATATCACTCAACCTTGGGGGTATGCAGAAAACCTCTCTACCCCAAAAGTTAAAAATTTCAGAATCAGTATAACCATAACGTGCAACTAAACAAGAACAGACTAAACATTTCTAGCTCTGTTCTGCCTCATTGCACAAGCAGTAAGAGATTGTGGAAATCAAACCCAGAACTCCATGATAATGCTTGTTAGTAGCTCATATCCTTATTCACGTATGATTATGGTCTTTAACTCTGCTGTGTCAGAAGGAAGATTAAAAATGATAAAGGTCAAAATCAAACAGCAGTTTGTGTTTTATACACCAAACATGTTCATATGAGGCTGCCTTCATTCTATGGTGGTAAAAAGATCATGGGAAGAGCCTCACAAACATGTCCTAATAGTAACACGTATGATCTATGTAGCTAGTATGTTCACATAGCAAGTGTAGTAGCAGACAGAGTGTAAGATGAGAAAGAAAATAAGGACGCAGTGAACAAGTATCTGCTGAAAAAGGGTTTGGATGCAGTACGACAGCTTTAAATTACATTGAAGATTACTGTTTTCCAGTAAGTTTTAATTCTGGAATAATTTTGGATTTTCCTGTAAATTTGCCTACAGAGGCTGTGTATATGTGGTTAAGGCTGAACAGATCAAAAACAGAGGAAAACACACTTGGAACATTTACTACTTAAAGGCTATAGGACTGGTTGCTGTCACAAATGTAAATAAAAAACATACATTTAATTTTTCTACTCACATTCATAAACCAACACAATCTGATCTGTTCTGTATAGATGCCATACTATCTCCAATCATCTGACAAAGGAAGACAGAATGGCTATAGGAAGAGGAATGTTTCTTCACTGCACTGAAATATACTCTTCCTGGCTTCTTGTCATTTGTTTGTCACCAATATCATCACACCCCAACTCATTAAAATGATGAAAGTTTAAATGTCAGTTTTCTGTCCATGAATGAAATTCTGACATGGGTATTGTGAGGGACTGAAACCTAACCCCTTGTTTTAAAAAAAGAACAGCAGGTCGCACAACAGTGAGGAAAGGAGGGAGACTTACAATGCATTGTTTTATGAATTACTTCCTAAATGACATTAGAGTCTCTTGTCAAAGAGATTTTCTCTCTTTCTATCTCTGACAACTGCACTTCTGCCAAAAATTCCAGGCACTGCAGAACTACATCTGTTATTTTACTGCTACTGCATGTAAAACACTACATCCCTGCCTTGTAAATAAAAGGGAAGGATGGCTTCCCTTTCCTGTTGACTCATTGCACTCATGTGTACCCTCCCATACAGAGTGCTTACTAAGAATGTAAAGTCTTACTCTTCCTACTCAGCGATAAAGAATTTCTTCATTCCCAGCCAGCTCTGTGGTACAGGGGGGTAAAACCTGGGCTAGGGTCCAGCTGACCTCAGTTGGATTAGCATCTGTGGTGCCTGTATCAGATCTTCATGAGCTGTTTGGGGAGGATGGAAATGAGCAATGAATAATGGTTCAGGTTCACCCTTTCGGGGGGGGGGGGTAGGTGGTTCTGGTTTACCACGTGGGTGACACTTAGTGAGAGCTACATATTGCATTCACGGTGTATGGGCTTAGGTAGCATGCACTGTGAAGAGGCAGATCCATAAGTCAAGTGAATTCTGCATGTTGAGGTATGTCCCCCTCAGAAGGCAGCCACCAATGGGAAGGGGAATATTACACCTGAGGAGTGGTGAGGGGAGGCCACCCCAGAGGACCAGAAAGGTGACCCCCCTCCCTACCTCATGACTCTCACCTCTGCAGGAATAGATGAGCTGATAGTGCTTCCCAGGTAAGAACAAATGGGCTATATGACTTTCCCCTAGCCAGGAATCCCCAGTTCCCACCCCTGTGAAATGAATGGGCACAGGTGTAGTGGCATCAGTCAAGGTTCTGTTGGAAAACAAACAAAAAAAAAAAGACATCCGCACATCCCTCAGATCACTTAGTTCTACTGTTCTTACAATTAACACTGCCCTAATCTCTCTCTTAATAACTGTGATTTTTCCTTCTTCTCCCATCAGTCTAGAACTCCTTGCCAAGCACCATTCATCTTATCTTTTTCCCTGTTCTTTCTCCAAACAGCTCAAATCCTACCTATTACATATGTCTAAATGCAGTGTATTTGTATCCACAACATAGTGTTATGCTTCTCATTCTATTATTCACATTACTTAGCTCAGCAGTACCTGAAGAATCTTTATAGCCACTAGTTGGCATATACAAAGTACTTTAGTAATCTTAATTTTATGGCACCTCGTTGTATTAATGTCTGTTTTCTACAGCATTTTCTCTGCCTTTGTAATCCCCTATTTTACATCAGTGCTGCATTACTCCAAGCAGTTTGCATTAGCAGAATCCAGCATTACACTAGCAAGATTCTGAAAATAATTGTGTAAAGACTTCATCATACCTGTCCATTCAGTTTTATCTGTGAAACTTCTCCTTCATATAGACTTGCATTACTTCCAGACAGGGCCAGCTATAGGCCAGTTGGACATATTTGATCCAATAAGGCCAGTCTCCCACAACTGACCTCACACTCAGTTCTGACAGGGTCATTGCATCTTATGTGGCCCCCAAGACATGCCAAAGAGACAATTACAGCAAAGTGCAAGGCATTCTCTTACCTGTAGCCTTGCTACTCCAATAGCTACAAATTTCAGCATTGTGACGGACAACATTTCCTTTCATTCATTTCAATAGTGGCTAGTATAATATTATTATTAATACTGTTATTTTGTGATACTTTCATGATTCACAGAATTAGCTGTTCATTCTCCGTTAGTAGATAGTTGTTGCTGAATGCTCAACATGGTTTTCAACCCAAAACAGAGATTGGATTAACTATCTGGTTTATGTATCACCACTGGTTTTGTGTTGCAAAAGATAGTAGAACTGTGTTTAATATGAAGACATTGGGTTGGTACTGTGCTTTCTTTTGCTTCTCTTGCTGACGTAAGGTATATTATTGGTTCTTAATGAATATAATTATAAAAAATAACGGCAGAAAAGTCAGCCTCGAGCAGTATGCAAACAAACACCAGTAAGCACAAACAAAAAAAATAAGATACTGTGTTGTGAGGATACTTCTAATCATCAAGGTAACTTCTAATTGTCAAGACTTGCAACAGACAAAAGGATGCCATCAATTCAATGGTACAGCAGAGAAATATTTGCTGCAGATGTTGATGGGAGCAAAATAATCCAAGAGAAGTGTTGAGTGTAGGAAGGCAGAGGTGGATAGAAAAATGATTCCACTTGGATAAGACAGGAAAACAAAATATAAGATAATAAATAGAGATAGTGTTTTGATATTAATATTCAGCAATGGCATGTATTCCTGATAACTAATCTGAAATAATACTAAGTCCAGACAGCCAGAGGGTTGAAAGGGGTTGGGGTGACCATGGGGTGATAGGTGGTGTGGTCTGTTGGGATGCCCCCCCAAAAATGGTCCAGATTGGGTCCCACAGTTGCTGAGACATTCCCTGCCTCCACCATTTTATATTAGCATATCTTAATATTCCAAATAATTGGGTCTAGGTTCATTCATAGTTGGTCACCATATTTAGTTTGAATTTTGGGAGTTTATATTAGTTGTTCTGTAATTTTGTTATTCTTGGTGCTTACACATACTTGTCAAATCAATTACCATTCTTGCTATGTGTACTCCCTACATATACATATATATATATATACACACACACACACACACACACACACACACACACACACACACACACGCGCACACACATATACATATATATATATATATATATATATATATATATATACACACACACACACACACACACACACACACACACACACACACACACACACACACACACACACACACACACACACATAATATAATGCAGATGGATGTAGGTCAGGAAGAGGTTAAGTTTTATTTTATGACTAGAGAGACAGCGAGAGAGAGAGAGAGAGAGAGAGTAGTTGCATTTTCCTTGAGTCTTATAATTTGTTTTTAGTCCTGATCTGAAAATGTGGCAAGAAGAATGATCTTTAAGAAAAGAAAGGAGAGATTACCACAGTTTGGGACCAAAGGCTGAGAAAGCAAGGCTTGTGCACTGAAACTTAGTTTGCTGGATATGAAGGAGAGGACCAGAGTGGCTAAGACTTCTAAGGTTGAAAGTGATTCATAATTATGTGATACATAGATCTTAACCTCTTTGCAGACTTGCTGTGATAGCCTAGAAAGTAGCAGTTCAGCTCAGTTTGACTCTTCAGTAGATTTTTTTTGCCTCCCTTCAGAACAGACAACTAAAGAAATTCTGCTCCAGGACTCCTTGCAAACAGGCCTAGAGAAAAGATAATTTCTCATTCTCATGGAAGGGAATTTCCTGTATGCTTTTCTATGCTTATCACTGATATCCAGAGTTTTTCTAAACATCCTGAAGGACTCTCCAAAAAATGTGATAGTGACTCCCTTTTGGCCAAGGCAACTGTGGTTCTCCCTTCTTTTGGGGCAGTTACTACAGGCTTCCCCCCAGACTGGATTTGCTGACACAAGATTGGGGGGGGTGATACACCCCAAATAAAAAACTCTTCAACTAAATGCCTGGATGATAGAATTTTTATTTCAGAGAATGGTCAGCAGCTATTAAAGACGGCAAGACAATCTAACATGTGCAAAAGAAAAATATTTTTTTAGTTAGTGTCAGTCAGACAACCAGGATCCTGTTCAGGCCTGATTGCCACTGGTTCTTGATTATTTCTGTGAGCTATTCTCCAGTGGCCTTTTATATTCCTCTGTCAAGGCACATCTGTTGGCCATTTCTGCTTGTCTGCTCTTACAGTACCCCTTTCTAACCATCCTCAAGTCAAACAGTTTTTGAAAGGGATGTTACATACTCATCCACCAAGGAGACTGAGATGTTCCTACTTGGAATCTGAATTTTATGCTTGAGAAGCATACTTAGACTCCATTTGAGCCAACTCATGCAAGCTGAGTTGAAGTTCTTAACTTGGAAGATTGTTTTACACATTGCTGTGACATCTGCTGGGACAGTATCTGAATTATAAGCTTTTGTGGTTTGTTAACCCTACCATGTTTTCACAGAAACAAGATTTCCTTGAAAACGAATCCTGCCTTTATTCCTAATGTGATCTTAGAGTTTACTGTAAGGCAGACTATTAATCTTCCAGTTTTCTTTCCCAAACCTACAAATAAGTTCAAAAGATTCTTCACACTCCAGATGTACACAGCATTTCAGATACTATACTACCTAGACAAAACTTAAGCCTCCAGGAAAACTGATCACCTAATTGTGTACTGTGAAGGTGAGATGATATGAGGTACTGCCAGCCATGCCAGGGAGAACTAGAGCAGTGGATGTAAGACTTGTGCCAGCGCAGCTAGCTGGCATTTTATACCATACTCCCCTGTGGAAGGGAAGCTGGGAAAAGTTACAAAGACAGAGTTGAGACAGGCTCAGCTCTCAGACCCTACATTACAAGGCTTGAGGGAGGTGGCTAGGGAGGCACCGGAGGAAAAGGGGATTCTGTATACTGAAACAAAGGGTTACTGTATAGAGAGTGGACCCCCTGATGGAGGGCTAAAGGGTGAGGTAATACAGCAGTTGGTAGTGCCTAGAGAGCCTACTGTCTGACACTTCGAGCCGTAACCCATGACATTCCCTTTGCAAATCATATGGGCATAAAGCATAACAAGAGACGTATAATGTAAAACTTTTATTGGCCTGGGATTATCAGGGATGTAACAGGGTACTGCAGGACCTGTGAGCATTGCCAAACAGTAGGCAAGGCAGGAGGCCAGGTTAAATCTCCTTTGATGCATTTGTCTGTGATACAGGAGCTGTTTCACAGGGTTGCTATGGATATTGTGGGGCCTCTGAGTACCCCAGGTTCCACAGAGAAGACGTATATCTTAGTGGTAGTAGATTATGCTACTAGATACCCTGAGGTGGTGTCTCTGTCCTCCATTGAGGCAGAGAAGGGGGGAAATGCCTTGCTAGAGTTTTCAGCATGGTAGTTTTCCCAAGAGAACTACTGACTGACAGAGGTGCCAATTTCATGTCAGACCTGCTGGCTTGTCTGTGGGAGCACTGTGGGGTGAAGCACCTAAAGGCCACCCCTTAACCCCTTACCTCCCCCAGACTAATGTTCTTGTGGAGAGTTTAAACTCTACAGTAAAGACCATGCTATGGGCATTTGCAGACCAGTTTAAGAGAAAGTGGGAAAAATATTTGCCCCCTCTGTTGTTTGCTTATAGAGAGGTAACCCAGGAACCCTCCAAATTTTCAACCTTTGAGTTGTTCTGTGGGCATAGGGTGAGGGGACCTCCAGATTTGATTCATGATGAGCGGGAGAGGGAATGTGAATCCCACAAGGTGTCTGTTGTGGCATATGTCCTAAACCTCAGAACAAGGTATATGAAACTCTTGGGCTTGGCCCAGGAAAACTGGGCAGGAGCCCAACAGCAGAAAAATGTCTGGTATGACAGGAATGCTCAGGCCAGAGAGTATGCTGTGGGGAAGCGGGTGATGGTTCTCATTCATGTCAGACACAACAAACTGCAGGCAGCATGGGAGGGACATGGGAGGGACCTATAAATGGTAAGGAAGATCAGTGATGTTAACTTCATGGTGGAACTGCTAGGCAGGAGGCAGGGGCACATGTTATACCATGTTAACATGATGAAACCTTACCATGACAGGGAGGCCCTTGTGCTGAGTATTTGCAGTTGATGGCAGGAGGAGTCTGAGGGGATCTGGTGACTGATCTCCTCAGTGACACTCGGACTGATACCTCACTGGAAGGAATAGCAATGTCCCAGTGGCCATCCCCTATCCAAGTTCAAGAAATATGAGCAGGGTTGCAGGAGTTTGGGAACATGTTCACTGGGAAACCTGGGTGCACCCACCTGGTGCAGCATCATGTGGATACAGAACCTCAAAGGCCTATAAAGCAGACCCCTTACAAGGTGCCTGAATGAGTTAGACAGACTCTGAGGGTGGAAATACAGGAGATGCTGGAACTGAGAGTAATCCAGGTGCCCAGCAGTCCCTGGGCCTCCCAAGTCAAGCTGGTACCAAAGAAGGATGGCAGCACCAGGTTCTGTGTGGACTACAGGAAACGTAATAGTCACATAGAGTCAGATGCTTACCCTATGCCCAGGATGGATGAAGCCCTAGAGCAGCTGGGTGGGGCTAAATATCTCACTACTACTGAGCTTACCAAGGGCTACTGGCAGGTGCCCTTGACTCCCAACTCTAGAGAGATGTCAGCTTTTGTGACTCCTTTTGGCTTGTATGAGTTCGCTAAGATGCCCTTTAGGATGAAAAATGCCCCAGTGACTATCCAGAGACTGGTAGATCATATCCTAGCAGGAGCAGGAGATTATACCCTTGCTTACCTGGATGATATTGCCATCTACAGCAATTCCTGGCAAGAGCACCTTCAGCATGTCAAGGAGGTGCGGGGCAGACTGCAGAGGGCAGGGTTGACTATTAATCCCAGTAAGTGTCAGGTGGGTATGGCAGAGTTCTCCTATCTAGGACATAAAGTGGGGAGTGGTAAGATCAGGCCAGAACCTGCCAAAGTGGAAGCCATTCAGGCGTGGCCTGCCCCTGTTACTAGAAAACAGGTGAGGGCATTCTTAGGGACAGCATGGTACTATAGAAAGTTTATCCCCAGTTATAGTACCACAGCTGCTCCCCTCACAGACCTGACAAGGAAAAGCAGGCCAGATAAGGTAGTGTGGACCACAGCATGTGAGCAGGCATTCCATAAGCTTAAAGGAGCTTTGAGAGAATCCCCTGTGCTAGCCAGTCCAGATTACAGCAAAAAATTTGTCGTGCAGGTTGATTCTTCAAACCATGGGGTGGGGGCTGTACTTAGCCAGGTTTTCTCAGAGGGAGAAGAGTACCCAGTGGCATATCTCAGGTATAGACTCCAACCCAGGGAGGAATGCTATGCAGCTGTAGAAAAGGAATGTCTAGCCATAGTATGGGTACTGCAAAAACTTCAGCCTTATCTGTATGGTAGGAAATGCACTGTAGTTACAGACCACAATCTCTTAACATGGCTACATAGAGCCAGCCAGCAAAATGCTGTTATTAAGGTGGAGCTTAGGATTGCAGGCATATGACATGACAGTACAATACCGTAGTGGGGTCAGCAATGCCAACGCAGATGGGGCTGTCAAGACAGGGAATGGGGTAGCATATTCCCAGATAGGCTTATTTCTCTCAAGCCATGTTTCTCAAGGTTCAATTGAAAAACTAACTTAAGTCTTTAAAGGGGGGGGAGAGATGTGGCAATAGGAGGTACTGCCAGCCATGCCAGGGAGAAGTAGGGCAGTGGATGTAAGACTTGTGCCAGCACAGATAGCTGGAATTTTGTAAATAATTGTATGTCATTAGTATATCAAACTGATCAGTACAGATGCGTGTGCTGAAAATGTATTTGTGAGCTTTACTTGTGTTAATTATGTTAAAATGTATCAACAGTCCACCCTGCTGAAATGAAGAGAAATATGCATGTATTATGGTAACTGAATTAAATATATATGTTTTAATAAAAGACACTGTCACAGCAATGGTTAACCAGCTGGCTTGTTTTAAGAAAAATAAAGGAAATGTAAATGAGCTGTTAAATCATTGAAAGGCACTGCACGGTGTCTGTCTTTTTTAATTTATCCAAGTCTTTTGGGTTTCTAATACCATGACGGGAATGAACCCCATTCCTAAGTCAAAGTACGATTAAAGTTCATGAAATTAGTATTGTTTCACTCTTTGATGTTAGCCAAAAGTGCTCTTCGCAGCTCCCGCAACGTGCCCAGTAATGACTCCTTCTGCAATTCATACGGTGTTACATGAATTGGTAAATACGATTGTAAATTCTTTTTTATAAGACCAGTTACTCCTACTACTATTGGAACTGTCTGGGTATCTTTCTTCCACATGGCTCTCATTTCTGCCTGCAGATTGAGGTATTTTATGACACTGTAGTCACTAGTTGTGGCGATTTCAATGATCAATGCTACTTTTGTCTTCTTTTCTTGGATCACTATATCTGGTTTTCTAGCATCTATTTTTTGGGCTGTTGGTATTGGTTGATCCCATGTGATGTAAACGTCATCATTTTCTATGATTCTCTGTGGCTCATGTTTCCAGTGTTTTTCCGCCACTTTGATACCCTAATGTTTGCACAATCTCTAGTGTAACAATCTCACCACATTATTTTGCCTTTCAGTATACAGTCCCTCTGCCATTAGAGAGTCGCAACCAGCAATAAGGTGTGTGATTGTTTCCAATTTGGTTCCACAAAACCTACATATGTCTTTTTCTCCCACATGTTCAATGGACTTTGTAAACCAGCGTGTACATAGCCCACTATCTTGGGCTGTCAATATTAACCTTTCATTTCTTGATATAAATTCACCTCTCCTTAACCATTCCTGCATTTGTTCTTGATCAACATGAGGTTCTTCCAGAAGTTTTCTATACTTGCAACTATATTTATGTTTTTTCCACATTTCTTGCCTTCTCATCTGGTCCTTCAACTTATATTATTTCTTTTGTTTTTTAGCACATTCAGTTGCTGCCTGTTTTTTATCCACTTCTGGTTTGATTTCCATTCCTGCTTGATGTCGATATGCTTCTGCTAAATTAAGCAGAGATGTCATGTTAGATTTATTCTCCTCATGTTTCAAAACTTTCACCACATTTGGATCTTGTGAGGTCAGTAGATATGTGTGGAGTCCCACAATTGCAGATCTATACATGTAATCACTTTCAAGGAGGCAAATCCCTCCTTCAGAACGGGGAATATATAATCTTGGTATACACTTGTCTTTCGGCTTTTCACGGTTAGGGGTCGCCACAGCGGAACTCCGGTCCGCTAATGATTGGCAGTAGATTTTCACGAATGCCAAGGTGCCAACTCGACATTCAACCTTCAATGAAGGCATGCCCATTTACGCATGTCTTTCGAATGCCCACCCAACTGCGGGGAGGACATGCAGACTCCACACAGAAGGCACTCCCCGCACTCCAGCCTCTTGCTGTGAGGCTGATTTTTATAAATAATTTGGTGAGCATGAAGCATCCTTCTTGTTTTAATATCCAATCTATCCAACACTTTTTGGGGCCAGTCAGTCACTACAAAACTATAAGTTATTACAGTAAGAGCAAATTAATTTATAGCTTGGATCTTATTCCTAGGTGTCAGTGCTGTTTTCAGGATTAATTTAAGTCTTCTAAAGTACTCCTTACTAAGCTTTATTCGCATTTGTTCATGTTTTATTGCTGATCCTTCATCAGTTCCCAAGTATTTATACACCCTCTCTTGCTCAAGTTCTTTTATATAACATTCTTGTCCCAAACTGATGTTTTCCTGGTGCTGCAATTTTCCTTTTTTAAAGGTTGCTTTTGCACATTTATCAAGACCAAATGACATTCCAATATCATCTGAAAAAGTTTTGACAACCTGCAGCTGTGCTTTCAGTTCCTCATCTGATGAGCTATACAATTTTAAATCATCGACAAAGAAAAGATGAGAAGTCATTAGACTTTGTTGTTTTCTAGAAGCCAAATTATAGCCATGACCTAAGCTGTTAAGTAAACAGTTTAATGGATTAATGGCAAGGCAAAATAGCAACGGTGACAGGGAGTCACCCTGGAATATCCCCCTTTGGATTTTTATCCCTGGGATAATAATCTGTCCTTTATCATGGCTTAATTGCAAAGTGGTCTGCCAGTGTTTCATGGTTACTGTAATGTAATCAATCAGTGTAGGATGTACCTTATACATTTGTAAGCACTCTTTTATCCGTGAATGTGGGATACTATCAAATGCTTTTTATAGTCAATCCATGCCATACTTAGATTCTTCCCTTTCTTACAGTTCTCCACTATAACTTTATTTAACAACAAATGATCCTTTGTTCCATATGACTTTGTTTTAGTGCCCTTTTGTTCTTCTGCCATAATTGAGTTTTCTTCTAAATGATTATAAACTCTGTCGGTGTCAATCCCCATGTATAGTTTATACATCGTCGGAAGACAAGTTATTGGTCTATAATTTTTAGGGTAGCTTAGAGGTTCACTCTTAAGTAAGAGCATTGTGCTGATTAGGCCCAGAGATGGTACGTCTGTGGGCAGCCATTATCTGTTAACTTCTGTAAAGAAGGGGGAAGTGTTGTAAATGTATCTGGCTCCTAGACATTGCCATAAAAGCTCTTAATGTGTATTGTAGCAGTCTGCTAATGTCCTGTCCAAAGGAGATATTGTGGGAACCAAGAGTCAGGTGACCAAATGAGGTCATTCTGCAAGTCATCTTGGATATTATATTTTACAAGGCATAATGTCAGAGTAGAGAGTATTCTGTTTGAAAAGCCTGACTAGAAAGACTGCTCACATATTACATCTTCCCTTGCTCAAGTAAGTTATTAGGGAACAGTAAATTCTCTTAGATTCAGTCAGGAATATAGTGAAGCTTAGTTTAGAGACTTTTTCTTTATTTATATGAAATTTTTTCAATATTTTCTGTGATTTGTAGTTTACTATGAATATACATTCAATATTTTCATGTTCTTTTATTATTTATTAATAAATATATTTAAACTTTTCATTGTGGCTGGTCCTTTTTAGAAAGTATTAACCTTTGAAAGTACTTATATTTGTTTGGTGACACTGTGTGGGCAACTACAGAAGGCCTAGCCTTGGTGAACTATTACCATTTGTATTAATATTTGAAACTGAAAAGAAAGCGTTCAGTCCACACCATAAAAATAACAAACTAGCGGTAAAAGAACGCCAAAATCCGCTCATCCAGAACACAGCAACAGTGCGATGAGCTGCCTTCAAACTGAGTCCAGTAAAAATGTCCAAAGTAAATCTCACCACAGTCATGGTAAAAAATCAAAAATCATTTATTGAGATAAAAACAAGTGAACGTTAAGTGCTTTCACTCACACAAAAGTGAGCTTCATCAAAATAATTACACCAACTGATACAAAGTTTTAAATAGTTTCATTTGGTGCCAATTCCACTTAAAGTGACACCACACTTAATAGTACAATACATACAAGACAATTCATAACAAATATTAAACTTTATACTAAAAAGAATTGCCTGCTACAAAATCTACTAATAACTTACAAATTGGTGTAACTGTTTGTACGAAAATGTGTTAAAAATAATACCAAAAAAGACATATAACATCCATTATATAAATGATATAAATTATCTACCCTAATGGTAGTCTAATACAAGATCTAAAAAAGAAGAAATAAGAATGTCTAATAAAATTGTCCTCCTATCTAATATTAAGTAAAGGTTTGATGGAAATATGGTCATTCTTTTACCGCTAGTTTGTTATTTTTTTGTATTAATATTAATATTACACAGTATAATAGGACACCCTTTGTTAAGGGCCTTAGAGTAGCAGATTGTGAAATGTCTTTTGGCAGTGATGACTGCCTTAAACTCTGAGCAGAAGGGGGCACAGCAGGTACATCTATGCCAGCCTTTCCCAGGTGTGTGTGTGTGTGTGTGTGTGTGTGTGTGTGTGTGTGTGTGTGTGTGTGTGTGTGCGTGCGTGCGTGCGTGTGTGTGTGTGTGTGTGTGTGTGTGTGTGTGTGTGTGTGTGTGTGTGTGTGTGTGAACAATCAAATCTCTCAGAGTGTGTCTCTGTCAGCTACTTGGGGCAGGGACATGAAGCACTGGACTTACAGAGAGGGTGCTGGAGGACTTGGCTTGGACACTTGGCTGAGGACCTAACCCTATAGCTGTACCAGTGGGGAATCCTATTGGGGATCTGGAGGGAGACAAATATAGAGACATCCTGACCCCTGGCTGAGTGTGTTCCCTGTGTGCTCTTAAGGGAAATTGTACTTGATGCAGAGAGCTGCATCTGGAAATACTGAGTGTATCCATTTGTATTCCAAGTGCATGTCCCTCTCCAGTGTCAGTGGTGAGGATTCAGGCTCCTTGATTAATGGCCCAGCATGGGAATGGCACATAGTGGTGCCCATCACATACTCACAGAAGTGGTGGGCATCACAGAAGGTAATAAGAAAGGGCAAGTGCCAAAACTGACCATTTCCAGATGATTGTCTTGTGCTATTGCCTTTTGTTATAATTGCCATAATAAGCCCCTTCTGGGCAGGTTTAAAGCTCGTTCCACAAGTTTTTTTTTTCTTTTTCTTAGGTAGGATTCTGGAAATGGGTTGGACTATAGGTGTATTCTAGAAGCAGCGCCATTGTCCTTTGTACATACTTTTAAAAAGCACTACAAAATGAATTTCTTTTCCAGGTCCAGAACAGGTTTTACTAGGATCATTCTCCAAGAGCTCCTGGAGTCTTAGTTTATTAGCCTCCTCCCTTTTTTCCTTTTACCTCTAAGTTGTAATAATCAACCCCTATAGTTTAGGCTACTGCAACACTGATCTGTGTTTAAACATAGTACAGTTGTTTAAGTAAAACTGACCATAACTTCAGATGTTCTAATATATTATTGTTGCAGTAGCCTCCTCTCCCTCCATTCCCCTTTTTTCTTGCTTGTTTTTTTTTTTGGTGTTGCCAAGATGTTGATTTGCCCACTCATTTTTGTATATAGTTACTGTTTGGTTTGTTCCTAGCATTATTTTGCAGAGCTCTTACCTCCCTCTTAAACAATAAATGCTCTGAAGCTTTTTGTATTCTGTTATGGAGCTCTGCTTGAGTTGCTGGCATTTGAAGGCTGTGGAAGGCTCCCTTAGCTTTGAAAAGCTGGCTAGTGGCAGTGTGGTAGGACCATACGATCTTCTCACCAGTAGACATCTGCCTCACTGCCACCCAATGTCCTTCCAATAAAATCTTCAAAATATTATCTGTATACAATCATGGTTTCTATAAGTCACAACACTTTTATGCTCAAGTGTATTTGATGACTTTGTATATAATAATAATAATAACAATATGAGTGGTGGCTTGCTCAGTGCTAGCATTTTGTTGACATGATAAGGACTTTCAGTTGTATAGGTCATTCCTCCCTCCTTATGAAACAGCAAAAGCAAATGTTTCCATAAGATCTGTTAATGTAACTGCAACTCTGTCCCTCAGGGCTGACTTTACAAGTATCCATGGGGCCCTTCCTCTCTGATGTAGACATCTTCTCCCAGAGTGTCCTGCCAGACTCAGTCCTAAAGATGTTTCTGTTTTCCCTGTTCCTACACAACCTCACTTGGGATGTGGTCAAAATTAACACAACTTTGTAACAAATTACCTCTTAGTATCAGCTTCTAGATGAGTACTGCCAACCTTTGTCAAATCTTTAATGGGACTTAACCTGTGATATTCACTTCCATGCAACAAACTATCATCAACCCTGAACAAATCTGCTGTGATTATATTTAGGACAATGCAATGCCTAAAGATACTGACCATATCCTTCTCAATGATCTTCTGTTAGCCAGGTTACTCGGGATATTTAGTTGAATTCCTGAGTAGTCTCTCACCTTTAAAACCCACACACAAGTATCAGTACCCGAAGCATTGCCAGCATAAACACTTCAAAATGGTTGGCCTTCCCACTCATGCAACTTGAAAGACCCTGAGTATTAATGTTTTGCTTCTGAAGACTGGATACACCCTGCCTGTACTGACCCAACCCAAGATGCAATGAACAAGATCTGCAAGTTAGCCTTCCTTGGAGTCCACTGTCCTCATCACCATTTACTTCTTCCAAAACCAAACTGGTTATTAGTTACTGGTACTGACACTTTTATGTTTGCTAACTTCACATACCGCCAGAATCGAATACTATCCACTACCAGCAGATAAACTATACATTAGGGCTGCTAGTGCTTGCTGGAACCAAATCTTGGCTGTAATTCTTAATGAACTTACTATAGCTAGCTTTCAAATGAAACTGAGAGACTCACGTCAGTTTATAAATGCTTTAAGGATGTGGATTAATAATAATACTTATTTGTTAACCAGGTGAGTCCACTGGACGCACAGTCCCTTCCCAGTGGTGACCCAAGAGCAATGTCTGGTTAAGTGACTTGCTCTAGGTAACATAATGGGTAAACAAATACAGAAGAAATCAAACCCTGTACCATGTTAACCATATGTACCATTTGCCAGACTATTAATGTTAAGTATAACTCAATGCCTTTCTGTTTTTATTTTTTCTCTAAGGGTCCCGCTGTCAGCAGCATTTTTGTTAAAGGGATAAATTAATTACAACTAGTTATTAACAAGTATAACACAGCTATTTATTTATTTATGTACTACTTCCATCCTTCAGTTTGCTGACCAGGTAGATTGTCTGGTCTAAAGACTCTTTTCAGCTTTGACCCAAGCCAAAGGCAAAAACGAAAGCAGCACATATACACAGAGTACTTGAATAAACAGGTAACATTTCAGCAAAATCTTAATAATCAGATGTAATTATGTGTGTTTAATTTCTCTTTTTTTTTTCCTTATAAGCATTGCAGTGTACCCTGTCTGCAGAAATCTGTCATAAATTAACATTTCTCTGTGAGTGTAACCACAAGAAAGTCATTGCAAACAATGTAAGTTAACATATTATTGCCAATGGCTTGGGTCATGACTGGAAAATTGTCTTCTGACCACTCCACCTAACCACTTAACTAATAAATAAATAAACAAACAAAGAACATAAACAAAAAGTACATTTGGGAGTACCTGCAACATTGCAGGTGGGCACATTTGGGTTAAATAGTGTTACAGCGGATACATTAAATTACAATATTTGCCAGTAACTGCTTCACCAATTTACCTCTTACTACGTTGTTATGGTAGCATTACAGACTACAGTTTGTGTGTTTTAGTGTTCTTAAAATGGCTAAAACAAACTTATTTACTTCATTATTCCTCACTTGCAGGCAAAGAGCTACATTTTTTGGCCATGTGATATCAGGGGAATTCAAATGGAGTCACGAAGAACACAGAGAAATGATGAGGTAGATCTACTGTTATTTCTCAATGTATTTATATGTGCAAGTGATATGAGTTTTAGTTTTGAAATGAGACAGTCATGTACATATAATTTAGGGCCACTGTATATTCTTGTTACATCAGTCATTTCTATCAAAGTCTATGGACAATGTTAATTTCTTCATTAGCTATGACAGGTAAATAAGTATATTTTGAGGCTATCTCTGCTTATCACAATGGAAAATACGGTTGCATTATCAGTTGACCATTTGCCTACCAGATGGGGAGAGAAGTTGTATGTGAATTGAACTCAGTGACGTGTGTAGTACATGAAAACAATGAGAACAAGTACTACACCCCACCCCGTAAGAAAAAATGTCTGATAGCAAATTCCAGAGTAGACGCCATTTGTAATCAGAATAGCAGAGGTAACTTTATACTGATCTATTAACTTAGAGCAATGCCGTTGTACTCATCTAAGGTAATATACCACCTGAAACATTATAAACTTAGTGACATTAAGCTCATGATAGAGTCTTCCTGGTTTTGAAAAGTAGGTGTTTTCCTTTGTTCTTGGCTTATTTTTGGTAAATCTAGAAGAGTTAATTATGAGAATAGTATCACAGATAACTACCTGCAAGTAATATAAGTACTAGCAAAATTTAAAGACAAAAAAAATCATCAATAAAATATATAATTTTACTAGTCTAAATGCAGAATAGTAAAAAGTAAATGTGCCAAACTATCTGTTCGTACTTTTCATTTACAACAATCAGCTGTTTCCAGTACTTTGTTTTTATACAGTTCTTTTAGATATCCATAACTTAATTTATTTTACTGTAGTTATACCAAGTTATACCAAGTATGTAAACTGTATACATTTTCTTCCTGGAAAAAGTATTGATTTTATCAACAGAAAAATGTGCATTTAAAAACATTTCAGCTTTGTTTCAAGGACTACCATGTGAAAGTCTTAAATAGGTTCCTGTTATATGTTTATGGGCCATAAAGTGCAAACCTCAGAATAGTGAGAATTGTGTATGATTACAGGAAGATATACACTAACTCTACAATTACTGACTTTTAGAGTATTCCCTCTTCAATGATATTCAGTGATTTCAGAGTTAATAAATATATATATATATATATATATATATATATATATATATATATATATATAAGAAGCAAGGGATTTTGGATGGGTATAGCCCTCCATATCGGGAGGGTATAGGGAAGGCTTGCAAAAACACATTTTAGGGTAACAGTGAGTTGCACACTTTGCTGTTATTTTTTGAGGATCACACTTTTTTCAGAGTTTCGGGTTTCACATTGAAGAGTCTCAAAAGTCTCAAAGTTCTGATAGGGCACTGGTTTAACATTAAACTGTGACCTAGAGTAACTTGTGCTTAGCGTACTTCTAGCATAAAATATATAATGTGCTGTGTGTCTGAACTGAGGCTGCATATGGGTATCTAAATTCACAATAGTGAGTGAGTGATAAATATATGTGAGGGGTGTGCCTTCCCTACACCGCCACTACTTATATATGTTAACTTCAAGATCACTGTAAGTTGGAGAAGAAAGAATACTCCAAGGTACATCGGTTTTGTAGTTAGTATATAATTTCCTGCAATTACACTTTAATTCTTACTGTTCTGAGGACTGCAGTTATGCTTCTCAAGCATGCAATAGGAACACATGTAAGAATGTATGCATATATGTGTGTGTGTGTGTGTGTGTGTGTGTGTGTGTGTGTGTGTGTGTGTGCATGTGTGTACATATATATATATATATATATATATATATATATATATATATATATATATGGATCCCTATCACAACACCGACACGCCACAAACCCGACACTCAAAACAACAACACCAAAACACCGAAAACACACAAAACCGACAACTCACAAAACTGAACACCATAACACAGACACCCAAAACACCGACACACAAAACATAAACTACACATAACACACAACTATACATGCACTAACCCTAACCCAAACCCTAACCCTAAGGTCCAACACTACCGCACACTTACCCTACCCGCACCTTAACCCTAACTCACTTAACCCGCCACTAAACCTACATTCCGTCACTATCACACACTTACCCTACCCGCACCCTAACCCTAACTCACTTAACCCGCCTTTACACCTAAAGTCCGTCACTACCGCACACTCACCTTTCCCGCACCCTAACCCTAAATCCCACACTATCTCACACTTACCTGTTCGCTCCCTAACACTAAATCCCTCACTATCGCACACTTACCTGTCCGCTCCCTAACACTAAATCCCTCACTAGCACACACTTACCTGTCCGCTCCCTAACGCTAAATCCCTCACTAGCACACACTTACCTGTCCGCTCCCTAACGCTAAATCCCTCACTATCGCACACTTACAGACTCTCGCTCACATGTTGCCCATGTCAGTGTTTCGGCTGTCAGGATTTCACATTGTTGATCATCTGTCTCGTCGGTCTTCTCGTGTCGGTCTTCTTAGCGTCGGTGTTTCGGCGTGTCAATGAAGTCAAGGGGACCCATATATATATATATGTGTGTGTGTGTGTGTTTGTGCGTGCATGTGTGTGCACACTGCGCGCACACACACACACACACACACACACATATATATATATATATGTGTGTGTGTATGTGTGTGTGTGTGTGTGTATTGGGCACGGATAGACTTTGTTTTAAATTTTGCTTCAGACGCTGATCTTTATACATACAGCTGACTTTTAGTGTGTGTGTGTGTGTGTGTGTGTGTGTGTGTGTGTGTGTATTGGGCACGGATAGACTTTGTTTTAAATTTTGCTTCAGACGCTGATCTTTATACATACAGCTGACTTTTAATATGTCAAGGAAAAGCCGGATGAGTTTGTGAACTGTTGTTTTCAAAAGACATTTATGGCTTCCTATGTAACCAGCATATTTTGCCTGAGGACCACTTTGAGGAATACTTTGAAGGAGGGGAGATGGGGAAGTGGTTTCCTGCTTCCTTTAATTCAGGTTTCTCTCACTGTCCTGCTTTATCTCATAATAACATATGTTGTAATTTCATGATGATTTTTTAACTGCCATTTGCTACCTTTCTGCTTTTCTCACTATTTTTTGGAGAAGAATTGTTACCTGTGGCATGGGAAATGGAAGCCTGATGACTTAGTATTTGGTTATCTGTATTTCTTTGACAATGGAAGCTTTTAATTCTTTTAACTGTCTTGTAGATATGTAGGTGTACTACTTCTGCAGGTCCTTGGGGGCTCAGTAAAGACAGAACTTTCTGGAAAGGAAACAGATGACTATGTAGAGCAAGTTCATCAAGAAGATACTGGTCAGTATATGACCAGACAAATGGACATCAGTGGGATGAAATTAGCAGACAGTAGTCCCCCAGCTTGCATAACAGTCCATTGGGTTCCTTAGATAGATCTTTAGGAAGCAGGTCACTTGGGAGTGCAAGTCAAACTTGACTTTTGTGGTTCCAACAGCTGAATGGGGCAGGAGAGTTGAAGTACAGTTAAGTAAGATGGTAGCTGAAGGAGTGGTAAGGCAAAAGGGGTATATTAGGGAGTGTAGGGGAACAACCCTATTGACATTTTAAACTCTTAGTTCATCATTGTCATCAACCTCTTTTTTCCCATTTTCTACATGGGGTTGGGTTGTTGTGTCAATTGTCAGCATCTGTCTTGATTCAAGTGCCACTGTCCTGCCTTCTTTGACACTCATGCCTGACTGTCACAGGTCTTCTCTCATACATCTATCCATCTCTTTGATGGATGCCCTCTTTTCCTCTTACCTTCTTCCTGTCTGTCCCAAATCTTCTTCACCGGGTTATCTGCTGCTTTCCTGCACATGTGCTTGTTACACCATAAACTGTTCTGTTTGACCTTCTGTGCAACTGGAGCTACTTGGGTTTCTGCTCTGATGTCCTTGTTTCTTTATTTGTCTAACAGTGTGCATCCTACCACCTTTCTCAGGCACTTCATCTCTATTACCTCTAGCTTCCTCAACTGCTCTGCTTTCATTGCCCAGGTTTCTGTACCATACAGTAGTACTGGTTGGGCCACTGTTTTGTACACCTTATTTTTCAACTTCTTTGGCATTCTTCTGCCAAACACTACCCATGAAACTCTGTGCCAGTTGGCTGCAGCCCCTCTGATTCTAGTTTTTGACCTCCTCATTCAGATTTCCCTTCTCCTCAACCACCCCTCCTAGATACTTGAACCTGTTAACCTGTTCCACTATTTTTCCTTCTATATCAGGTCTCATCTTCTTTCACTTATTTGCTGTCATTGTAGCTGTCTTATCTGTACTCAGTTTTATTCCATGTGCCTTCACTTTTGCATTTCATTCCCTAATATTTGCAGAAATTCTTTTCAGAGTCTGCCTGTAATGCCAAATTGTCTGTATACAGCAACTTTGTTGATTTGTCTCCTCTGAGTTCTTTACTAATGTAGTCCATCACCAATGTGAACAGCAGTGGGCTCATAGCTGAACCCCATGTACACCAACTACCACTGGGAACCCCTCTGTGATGCCAAAAATTGTTCATACTTGAGTTATTGGGTCCTTGTACATAGCCTGCACTAATTCTACTAATGTTTCTGGGACTTCGGACCATCGCAGACCTGCCCAAATCAGCTTTCTTGGGACCTTGTCATATGCTTTCTCCATGTCTAGGAATGCTCAGTTGGACTCTTTCCTCATCTGTCCCTTCATTTCAACTGCCTGTATCACTGTAATCCAAATCTCCCATCATATTTTCACTGTTATACACATTCATTTATCAATCACCCTCTTCTGAAATTTATTTTCCTTGCCTTGTTTTTTGCTATTGCAACTGCTTTCTAACCATCTTTGCCAGCCATCTGGTATTCCTTCTTAGCTTGTTCCACCTTTTCTATCTCCCACTTTTTCCTGCACTCCTTCTCTCTTTTGATGACTTCCTGGACTTCTGCATTCCACCACCAGCTTTCATTAGTTACCTTATTTCCATACCTTTCTCTGCAATATATCTGTTCTACAGTCCTCGCAAATGCTGTTTTTAGGTGCTTCCATTCTTCTCTAACTCCACTTATTCCTTCTTCTTGGGGTGTTAGATTTAAACTTACTTAAAATGATAAAATCTAACAAAGGCAACTTTGCAACATATCTATAGACATGCCACCTATTACAGTGGAAGGTGCACCACCGGTATCCTGAGTTTGGGGGCAGACCTGGGTGTCTGGTGAGTTATCCAAAGAGGATAAGAACTGTATAAGTAAGAGGAGGTTAGAAAGGCTTGGGAAGAGACACTGGATAAGCAATTCTCAAAGAAACAATGGGAGGATATATGTATGTCCCCCAAATATGCAACACAATCTAGAAGATTTAGGATTTTTTCCTGGAAATGTTTACATATATATTTTTATATTCCAAGTAGAATCCAGGGAAATTTTCCTCAGGCAGACAGCAAATGTTGGAGGTGTGAAGTGGAAGAAAGAGATAGTTTGGAACATGTTTTCTAGGAGTACAGTGAGTTGGTGGACTTTGGGGATTCCCAGCAAGATGTACTGTCAGAGATGCTGGGTGAACAGATTAGTCTGATGAGGGAGATGATTCTTCTGAACTATGATACAGAATCAGAATTGCCTAGACATGGTAAGGCCTTGCTGTGTCTATTAATGGTGGCTGCCAAAAAAGCAATAACTAGAAAACAGAAATCAAAATCTAAACCAACTATACTGAAGTAGTGGATACAGTAACAAAGATAACAAAACTGGAATTGAGATCTTTAGAAATGGGTAGGAGCAAACTACATAGGGAAAAATGGGAATTGTGGGAACAATGCACACAGTACAAGGGAGGAATGAGGTTTAAAAGGCGTCAGGACTTAAATGAGCTATGTAATGTTTAAGTGAGAAAGATTGGGTAGATTATAACCGATGTATAATGTTTGCAACTGTGAGTGTGTCAGTATGGTTTGTAATGTAAAATGCTTGCAACTAGGATTGTGTTGGTGTGGTTTGTTTTCATTTATATAAATATATGATTGCCTATGTAGTAAGTGATGGTTTAGTAAAGATGTGTCTTATCTGAAAAAAAAGGCAGAAATTGAATAATTTATGTAATAATGCTTAGGTCATACCTCTCAACCTCTTACCACAAAAAATCTGGACAAAGCTAAACAAAATAGGGTGACAAAACCCTCAAAATAGGAACAAATTTTAAATATTGCTATCATAAACTTAGAAAGTTACTCGAATAAAAGATTTTATGTTACCATGCATTTTCTGAAGGATATGAGGTCAGAAACACAAATACCTGTCATTATTTAGTGAATTCATCTTCACTGATTTGTCACAAAAATCAGGAAAACCACACATTTTATGAGGAACAGACCAAAAATATGAGGCAAAATATCAGGACATTCTGCGAAAATCTGGACAATTCAGAGGTAAGTATAATGTTTGTTATGTTAATATAATTTGATTACTTTTATATGAATGTAAATTTTAGAGAGCAAGAGTACAAAGACTATAAACTGACAGCGCTTATAAGTCTGTATCATCAGAGGTTTACGAGAGGTAAACAGAACAAAGTCCTGCTGCTGGTTCTT
This sequence comes from Protopterus annectens, assembly GCF_019279795.1. Classification (NCBI taxonomy): domain Eukaryota; kingdom Metazoa; phylum Chordata; order Ceratodontiformes; family Protopteridae; genus Protopterus; species Protopterus annectens. Next base: position 380,680,461 of record NC_056732.1, on the reverse strand, counting down.
TACAGATGTAAGCTCTCACCTTGAGCCTGAATATGCTGGTTATATAGGGTTGCCAACTCTGGAATTTGCCATTCCTGGATGTTTAGTGGCCATCATCGTCAATTTGTCATGATGGCCAGTCAGGTTGTCATATTGAACCCCACAGGTTGTTTATGCTCATTAAAATAGAGGGTACTGAAATACTGAATGAATAGGACATAGGGCGATTTTGACAGCTTTGACGGTTTGACCTAATGCTATTGACATAAGAATAGTCAAATATTATAACAGAAAACGGTAATCATGCATAAATATAACAAAAACATATTACTTAAATTTTACATTATACAGGTTACAGACTTACAGCAGTTTTTGACTAGTCAACACAAATGATTAAACCGAATTGTGTTAAGTAACACCAATCAACAGTAAATGATTCATATTCAATGTCCAGTGTTCATACACATACATAATCATTAATCACTGATGTTTATATTTGTATTTTTCCTGATAAGAGGCAGTTTTCAGTAGCTGTTGCTCACTGCGAATAAACTCACAGGAATCACTGCATGAAATGTTGAAATTTATCTTCACCATTAACTCTGCTTTTACCAGGTCTGTTTAGTCTGTTTCTGCTGTTGAACTAAAGTTCATTCATTATGCTGAAAACTCTCTCGCAGAAAGCACTTGAGACTGGGATTGACAGAACATATGAAACAATATGAAGCAGTTGAATGGCATTTGGAGACAATACACTAAAAAACTTTACCCACCTATCACAACCTGTGCCATTGACTGTACAATGTCAGTTCTAACTTTTCGAAGAATGTAACATTCTTCATACAACTTGTCAGCATCAACAGTTATGCCTTTAATATGTTCAGGTATTGCCAACATATCCTGCCACTGGATGTCATTGTCTAATATAAGAACAGTAAATGCTTGAAAATGGATTCATCATAGTTTCACAATTTCTGCAAACATGACAAACAGAGATAAAAAAATGAGCTGCTTCCTGTTCAAATTTTCGTTTCATTTCTGCAGTCCCAGCACCAGAATGTAGTGGCTGATAGGCCAAAGAATCACAGAATTTGTCATTCTGATGTTGTTGCAGCTTGTACTTGACACTTTCCATAATGGCGTGCAATTCAGCAGCTATAGTTACATTCCACTTCAAGTATCGGACAGCATCATCAAATGAATCAGATAGAGAGAGCCCTGAGGTAGAATATTATCACTGTCACAAGAAACCCATCCCATAGCAATGCTGCAGTATATCATGACCTTCAGATGTAAAGTAAGACGTTAGTGCTGGCCAACATAACAACAATCTGTCAGTAGCAGGCAGCAGGCTTAACCAACACATGGGCACATAGTGTAGCAGTTCACAGTATTCCATTAGCAAAAAATCGAAGAATTCTTTAAGTTCATCAGATTTTTTGGCTGATGTTGAGAATGAATTGTAAGTTTTGATAACAAACAATTCAACATCAAAACTGAACTCCTTTAATCCAAACTTCACACAGTTGTTGAGAATATTACATTTGCAATTAGCTTGTATCAAACTTTTGTTCGCAATATGCAACTTCTGAAATACTGACACGTGTTTTCCAAAGTTTATGAATGCATTGTCTGCACTGTATGAGGTGACAGAATATAAACACAGACTATTAGCTGCAATGATATCTTTAATTCTGTTGGCAATTGCTGTGCTGGTTTCATCATTATCTTGATAAAAATCCATGAGCCGATTCTTCACACCTTCAGTTCTTAAGAGGTAGTGAATGGTAAATGGAAATAACTTATTCCAATTCCAAAATAACAAGCAGATTTAGCAACATTGACACAAAATTCCTGGCTTTTGGACCCAGTATGTTTTCAACGTAACTTGTTGCTTTTGTACGGCTGCATGAAATTTCAGAAGTTATGGTTGAATCAGGGAATAATTTTGTCAGAAGCTTATTGCCACAGTCCTGATTATTGTAGCTGTGGTGATGCCTAACACATACAGTGGTTATTCCTGCTGCAATGTCTTCTTCCAGTGTATTTTTTTAACAAAAAACACAAAAATCACCTGACACTGCTTTTGTAACATTACCACATTCTTGTGCTTGGATGACTCAGCATGTGTTGTAACAGCCTTCTTTCCCTCGTATTTGACAGCAAAGGACTGTCAACAAAGTGTGCAGTTTGCCGTGTGATCTTCAGTTTTCGATAACCATGAAAAATCCTTGGTGATCCACTCTTGCTTGAAAACATACAGCCTTCTCTTCTTTCTCTTAGGAGTGTCATTTTTATATGAATCAAAATTATCCAAATCCAATTATTTGGATTTGTTACTATTACCTGATGCCATAATTAACTGGTAGTAGCATCTAGTGATCAGTATTCAAACATTTTTACCACCAAAATCCTTATGGGCTAAGTAATCATAAAAAATCACTCACAGTCATCAAGCAAGTAGCTTAGATATGACAATGTCCTGATTCTGTATTAAAACAGGAAAACAGGCTAAGACAAAGCAATTAAAGGAAACAAAGTCTTTTTAAACCACACACACATATACAAACACACACGCGCGCTCACGTGCACAGACACACACACACACGCACACACACACACACACACACACACACAAAATTTTCAACTCGTGCAATACAGCACAAATCTCAGTATTCAGATGTGTTTCACGGACAATGAGGAAAGTAAAGAGAGCAGCTATGCAAATACTAGGAAGGGACACTGTAGTAGCATCTGTTATCACCTTATCTCTTATGTGTGCGCAGATCAAAGGGTGTTTCATGATTCCAAGCATGCAGCAAGCCATCCGACACATACAAGTCATATCATGATGCTTCAGAGTCACTGAATGCACTTTAAGCATTTTAGTCAAAAATCTCGTTTTGCAATTTCTAGTATCAAGATGATATCAAACAATCCAAGTACAACATTGGGGTAAAATATAACCAAGTGTTTTAGAGCACTGGACCATTCTTGAATTACATTTCAAGACCAATATTGCATGCATTACAATAACAGATGGAGTAGCTTCCAAAGTCCCCCCAAACATAATGGTTTATTCGTTAATTTGCAAACTGTGGATCAAGAGTGTCAGTAACTCCCAGCTATCCCTCTTTAAATGTACAACAATATAATTTTTTTTGCTAATAATTTAAAATATAGCAAGTACTAGTTATACTGTAGGCTTGATCATGGAATGTAAACAAGTGTAACATTTAATTTGTAGGATTCAGTTACCTGACGTTGCCTCACGTTAATGTTTCACTTTATAGCTGTCATTATAAATATAACTCACAATGTGAGATCTTAACAACCACCAAAAATGTCTCCACTGATGGAGAGACAATCATTTTCTATTACACCTGCATCCAGTTAACCAGTACTCAGCAGCCCACACTTGTCTAGCAGCAGCTCCTGGCAATGCTTACCAAAAACAGTCTGGCAATTACTCAGTTCCGGAAAGAAACTAGTGACGTCCTTTCATAACTGGACTTTCTGATTCCATAAAGTCAAACATTTTCTTTTCACGGCTCTCTGTTTGAGAGAGATTGTATGGCTGTGTCTTCTGCACTGTTTGTATTGGTGACTGAACTCATACCCGTCACGTGTACTTTATTACAAGGGACTTTCCTCATTCTGAGTCTTAAAATGTTCATGTATCTCTCAGTTCCACATTGAAAGGCTCATACATTCAATGTTAAAACCTTTTTAAACTGAGTTCTCTGATAATTTTAATACTGAATCATGTTAATTAATAAAAACACTTTTTATAAGCTTAACATAATTCCTTTTCTGTGTGTGCAAGCGTCATAGCTGAAGTTCATAGGAAGCTGTCAGTAAGGGTTCCACATTAATTCTACCCATTTGTTCCACATTATGAGAGGTATCATACCTCATTTTGGAGATGGAAGTTTGGAAACTATGAACTGCCAACTTATACCCTCCACAGATTATAAATAGACGTTACTTACCAACCATCGCCAGGACGATAACATTAATTATGGCAGTATAGGACCAAATTTCTGGACAAATCTCATCCTAACCTGAACACTAGATGGCAATCGTCAATTCCTGAACTGTCCAGGTGAATACTGGACAATTGACAAGCCTATGGTTATAGTCAAAGAAAGTGTTTGCTGCTGCTTTAAACAAAAACTGTTGTACATTTCAGTCAGAATTGTGAAGTCTCTGAAGCCAGCACAATGAGCTCTACTGTCTGTGGTTGGAACACTAGCAAACAAACTAAAAAAAGTGAGGGTCTGCTATGGGGGACAGTTTGAAATTCAAAGGCTAGACCTGGACTGAACAGACTGAGTACATGACATGTATTTGTTCTGTCTAGTTTGGATCTATGAAGTAGTGGAGCTTTTTAAATGTTTGTTTCTGTCAAATGTCCACTCAGGAGCAGGTTTTCCATCAGTCAAAATGGCTTCCCAGTACTAATTGCAAATACTAACTGTAAAAGAGAATGATACCTAATGTAAATCTGTGTCAATTTTGCAGTTTTTAAGAGAGGGACAATGACTGTTATGGACCTTAACTGTTTTCCTCCATTCCAAAAAAACTGTTTCAGGGGTTCTTGTTAACTTCTTTACTTTCCACAGACTCCTAAGAGCTTCCTGGCTTGACACGGCTGCTTGGCTTTTACCTACCAACTAACAAGTACCAGTCATTATTTTATATTTTGACAGATTTCAGAATGGAGCCCCTCCCATAGCCAAAACAGCAAGAGATGAACAATGCAATCTTTCTAATAAATATCAGTGGAAAGGATGGACTTGTTGCTCAGAATATCCAGTAAAAAAAAAGCTCCAGAAGATACATTTCATTAAGCAGAGAGAACGCTGTATAGGTCTTGGACTCTACATATTCATGCAGGTCTTGCAGTAGGTATCCTACTGTATTTCTAACCATTTAACAAGGTTAAACTGAATGTAAAATATTTAACTGATAGCCATGAAAAATTGATGGCCCACATGGGTAAGTTTCTTATACATTATAACATTTAAAGAATATGTTTTACAACAGTTTTTCCATGAAGTCATTACAAACTGACATAACAGCTTTGTGATCTGCCTCCTGTATATACGACCGGTTAAGCTGCCTATGTAAAGAGCATCCTTGTGGTTTCCTGGCAGCAGGGTGCAAGTTCTGCTACATTTAAGTGAACTCTAACTCTTTCTGGGGCATTATATATTCTGTCTGTTTGGCAGTGGGAGTTAGAATTCCATGGAGAAAGGGCTAATTGTACACATCAGTATTAATTACTCTACAAAGGCTTGTTTTGTACAGATTACTGTCAGGACTCATCCCATGAAGGGTGACTAATGTTCACAAATAGATTAAAAATATTTTTTATATATTTGCCTTTGGTTACCAGGAAAAGCCTCATTTCAGTGGAGGCCCAGGAAGAAAAGCTCTACATTACATACACTTGATGAGCTAACAGTAAAAAATGAACTCTGTAACATTCAAGACTATATAACTTAACAACAGATCTACATGTTACATTCACTATGTAGTATTTACAGCATGTTACATTCGCACACATTAATAGACCATTCAGTATTATTTTGCATTGTATTTATGTTCTCCCACTATAATTTTGGCACATATCAATTGCATATGTATGCTTTATCCAGACAGTTACATTCACTAGAAACCTGTAACCAGATGATTAGTGTAGTAAAATTGTGAGAATTTTGGGATATTTGTTTAATTTTACTGCATGAGGAGGAGATTTAGTAATGGTGTTGGTACAAGAAGAAGACTGTGCTTGTTTTTATGATAGGTATGATTTCTTTGGGATTGTAAATTATAGACAGGATAATATTTAAAATAAGAAGGGGTCTTGCTAATGGAGTTGATACAAGTACAAGACCATTTTCTTGAGATGTATGTCCCCAAATACATTTTAAATTCTAGATGACATGAGATATTTCTGATATCTGTAGGGACTGAGTTCCATAGTTTAGCAGAGTATACAGATTATAGTTAGTCCTCATTATGATTTTTTACATTTTTGAGGGAGTACAAGATATTGATATAGTAACCATAGTACCCTGTGGAGTGTGAACCTCTTTAGTAACTGGCTGGGCATCTGTCTGGGGTATAGAGGATGTTGTGATCTTACTATGACTGAAGGCTAATAGAGTTCATAGCTCCATCCAGTTAAGGGAATGGAGTGCCAGACAGTGATGTGTTTGGTTAATGTGGTTACTTGTAAACTTTGCAGTTTTATTACAAGACTGCTCCAGTTTCACAAGCTGAAAGGACTGTAGGTTAGTGAAAATTAATGAGACATTTAGGAGTCTAGAAAGTAAGTAGTTTTGAACTATAATCTTATGTACGTGTAATATTAGAAAAGGTTTTACTTTCTAAGGAATTCCAGTTTTATGATTAGTTTTTTGAACTGCATGTTGGCTGTGCTAACTGAATCGTAATCTATGGGCAATTAATACTCCCAGAAGTTTTGTATTTTATATTAGCTCAATTCTAGTATTATTGACTGAAAACTAAACATTAGTTTAGTTTTATTTGGATTTAACACTAATTTTTATTTGGATTTAACGCTAATTTAGATTTCTTTAGCCCATTTTCATTTTTTCTCTGCCAGTTAGCACACATGATTAAAACTATGAGCTGTTAATAAGCTAGTTCCTATGGTACAGGTTTAAATAATGGAATAAAGGGTTTTGAAAAAAATAAATAAACAACTTTCATCCTCTTAATAAATTGCTTTGTAATGGTTCTTTACAGGCACACACACACACACACACACACACACACACGCACACACACACACACACACACACACACACACACACACACACATGCGTGCGCGCGCGTGTACATTCATACATATACTCACAGACATAGGTTCATAGGCTATTACTAGGCTAACAGCCACCAGGGCCCTTACAAGCTTGGCCATGCACTCCAAACCATTTGGGTCCTGAGTATTATGGTTGGCTGTAAGGGGGGAGCATGTTAGTAGGAAAGCAACTAAGGATTTGTAGGGGGGGGGTGTTAGTTTCTTTTCCTATTGACAGCCTCTGTCCATAAGAGATGCGGAGTCTAGACTGGGAGTAAATTTACAATTCTTCATTCAGCTGTCGAGGCTTTGTTTAAATAGGGTCCCACAATGTGGGAATCCTTTGGGACACATATCTGTCTGTCCATCATGTTCTGTTTATGTCGCAAGTGAAGTTCAGTGTTTCTGGTGCTGTTTGTTTTGCGCGTGCCCAACATATCCATCAGGGCTGAATCTAAGAAAGCCCTGTAAGCCAGGTAAAGATCCCATCAGTGTATAACAGGGTATTCATGCCATGAATTCTCCTGGCAAGAAACTATTGTGGGTATTCCAAATGTTACAAGTGTCTGGTTAGATACATGCCAAAGGGGGCATTGTATTCAATGATAGGTCTAATAAGGGCCAGCAGAGAGTGTTGCTGTAACTTCCTTGGACCTGGATGCCATACCGTTACTTATAAGTTAGGCAACATAGAATGATTTTCTTATTATCTTAGCTACATATTGGACAAAGGCCAGATTGCTGCCTCCTATATTTCCCAGGCTCCTTACCACTGGGTTAACTCTTAAGGGCGTTGGGCGATGAAGTAATTAACTTGAGATGATAGTTCCCCAAAGGGCATTAGAATGGATTTTGTTAGCATTGAGTATTGATCCACGATTTTGGCACCAGTCATTTGTCTGTGTTGAACCAACTTGCAAGATGTTGATGTCTTGGGGGAATCTGTAATAGCTCCCAGTTTACAGTCATCTGTGATCTTCATGAGCCAGAGGTCTTGAACATTAAACTTGACATCCAAGAAGTAGATTGCAAACAGCAGCAGGACCGCCACGGAGCCCTGGGATACTTCGCTGGTGACTCGTTTCTTGGTGGAGGTGGTCTCACTGATCCTGACTTGTTGGGTCCAATCTGTGAGCCAGACAGCAATCTTGTGAGTTATGAAAGGATTTACGTCTATCTCAGAGAGCTTTTCAACAGTGCCTGATTGGGATGTTGTAACAAATGTCTTAGCCAGGTCAAGGTAGGCAGTATGCACTGTTTTACCCTCATCCATTGCCATGGTGACCTTCTCAAAGAAGTCTACCAGGCTGAGTAGGCATAACTTTCCTTAACAAAGTCAAGCTGGGATGGATTTAGTACCTGTAGGTTGTCAACACCCTTGTTTATCATTTCCATGATAACTCATTTCATGGCTTTGCCTGTTAGGCTTGTTAGACTGATGTATTTTTTGTTCTGCCTCTTTCTGCTGGAGTCTTATGAAGAGCTGTTGACTGACTGCCTCTCAGCACTTCATGCAGTGATGCTGTCAGTAGCAAAGGCACCTTCATATAACATTGGTAGTATCCATCAAATCCCATAAAGTGTTAATCTCGTGGATAATCTATATCCCTCTCTGATCATAAAACACTTGATTTTTTTTCCAGATCTAGTTCAGTTCTTTGGGTGCATTTACCATTTTCCAAGTATTCTCCTTGTGGTTTTAGTTAGAGATGAAATTTCGGCAACTTATTCAATCTGTACATTGCCAGCCAAGCAATTGCAGTGATCAGATTGCATAAATGCTCTTCATCTGCTGAGACATCCTAATATATCATCAAGATACATTATTGTTGCCTTTTGCTAGAGATCTTACAGTGCTTGCTGAGGAAAGGTGTTTTCTTTTGCCATTCTAAGTTAAGGATTCTTAAATTAACAACTAAAATTAATATTTTTTTCACAGAGTCACAGTAAATAATATTGAAGAGTAAGAAGTTATATGGTGTCATTTTATATCGGTAGTATATGACTTGGCATTTTTCTGCAAGAAAAATTGTATTTGAGTGTTTGCTACATCAGCATGGCAGCAAGGGTGTGGAAATGTATAGAACAGGGGTTGCATACTATCTCCTTAACATCAGCAGTGGAAGGGTCATGGAGACTGTTTGTTGGAGATATGAAGGATAAATAATAACTTGTCAAGATTAATGGTGAAAATGGAAACACCTAAAACTAACAGCATTCTACTCTGTGCTCAGATTGATACCATTTCATCATTACAGAGAAAGAGTAGGATATCGAAAGAACAAGCTGTTAAGTCACAATAGAAGTTGACAATATTTACTTCTAAAATAGTACAATTAGAAGATAAGGTGAGGAAGAAATTGGCCAGCACTGTGGCATAGAGAGATAAAGCCCTAACTGTGGCCCAGGTGACCCAGGTTTGATTAATGGCTTGGACATCTGAGGTACTGACAGGGTGAGATGAGTGTTCCCATCAAGGGGGAGAGAATTTGTCAAGGATGACCACTGAGGGGAGGTGTGGTCCATGGAGGGGATAGCCCTCTGTTATTCTCAGCAAATGCGGAGGTAGGGTGGTGGGGAAATAGGATTAGGTCATAATAAACCCCATCAGCAGCAGAAGCAGTTTTTGGCACTACCCCCAGGATGTTCTTAAGATCCATGCCAGACCCATCTCACTCAGAGAAGTCTGGGGGAGGAAGGGGGAGCAGGTAGACCTGGCAATGGATGAGGACAGTGAAATGAGTGGAATGAATGAAGAAAGGGGGAAGAAGAAATTTGTATAGGATTGGGGGAGAAGGACTGGGCTATTTAGTTTATATGAAACATACGTTGGAATGGTTGCCTAAAGAACTGTAATAATAGGGTATATATAGTTCATATTTCATTTGTTAGCGTCAGATTGCTTCGATATCCTTAAAATGTTGTGGAGAGATTTAAATCCTGGTACAATGGATAATTATTTTTTTATTTTATTTTCCCCCCCACAGCTAACCATTAGTTGCCACCAGCACCTCTTCTCATTCAGAGGGTCTACTGGACCCCCTTTAACCTCCCCCATGCTCAACCCAGTCCACTTTCAGAGCTTCCGAAGATGCTGGTGCATAGCCAAACTGCTATAGGGGAGTGTACACTAACCCACTCCCACCCCATGACAGCCTTGCAAATTCTGCAATCACTGCCTGCAAGAGGTGCATGCATACGTCTGCAACCTCCAGATCAGCAGGACACTGCTTGCAGTGCACAGCATGCCAGGCTGTTAATGCTGCTATCACAGCAAGCCTTGGCAACGTCCTTCTCACTATGATGGGTGAGCTGAGATCAGATGCTCAGCTGCTTTTAGACTTGCTACAGGATACAGTGGCATTTTGTCATCTCCCTCGCTCTCCCATCCTGGTTTAAGACTGCTGTAGTTACTGTGGCTGGAGGCATTAATTACTATTGTGGTTCTCCATGCAAGGTTACACACAGGAATTTCCTATCTGCCTTTCCAAAGTTTATCATTTGGCTCACCTTTGGTGGACGGTTCTGAACACTTAAGTCTGAGGGAAACACTTCTTTCATCCAGCTACCACATGGTACTAATAACCATAAATATATCCAGTCAAGAGTGGGATGTACATTTTCAATCCTAAACAGTGCAAGTATACTGGTTCCACCAACAGTGTTCCTTCAGTAACAGTCTGCTGGAAATGAGTTTATGTTAGCATTATTATTGCAATTCCTGCATTAAAGAGATAAAACTATCCATATGCACAAAGCAGAAGAAATATGGTATGTTTAGAGAGGACCAGACAAAACCGGAAGCTAGTAAGGCAAGAAAAATGCACCTTTTGTGCTGAGAAGGTGTGAGCCTGTGGGTGTCCCTGATGATGGTTCACATTCCAAGGGCCAGAACTCCCTGGAGAATAACTCATATCCGTGTGCCCTAAGAAACACTCATCAATTACACTATCTGCCGAGTCTTGAAAGATTTCTAACAAAATATTTTTTTTTGCACATAATTATGCTTAATTATGCTTTATGTGTTCAAATAAATGCTAATATCTCATTAGCCACAAGTACCACAAGAAAACTAACAAAAATGTAGTCATTCTTAAGAATAATTTCTGCTGAAGCAATGATTTCAAAACTCAAAATGTAATCCTGATTTTATGTATCATATTGAAAATAAAAATATGTGTAAACAAACTGCTACAGTTGAGTAACCTTCCAAAGAAAATCCAAATACACCATAAAAAGGAGGCAGATCACAAAGTTGGCCATACATCTAACAGCCTTGTTCTACATGTAATTAAAACAGGAAGCTACTGAGGCAAGGTAAATGCAATTGCATTGCACAAAGGCATACATATTTATAACTTGCCAAACATACAAACTGAGAAGCCAGACTTCAACATTAAATATAAAAATAGAATTTGCAGAAAACAAGTATAGAAATGGTCCAGATCAATCTCAGTGTTTGTTTCCAGTGAACAACTGAGCAAGTGGACCAGACATAGGCCATCTGACATAAAAAGTCTACTCATGTGAAACCATTATATATACAACTGTGACAGACAGACTGAGTAACTTAAAAATCTTTCCCAAATGACCAAAAGATTACTGTCAGTAATTTGAAATTTAGGTCATTTGGGTGTCGGTCAAATGAAAGTCAGTTAAATGAGTTTTATGTCAACTGAAGTAGATCTATATATATATATATATATATATATATATATATATATATATATATATATATATTGGATCACTTCTATGGCTCTGCTCGACAGTGGCACAGGAAAATAATTTTCTTGGGTGGCAAAAGCCAGGGTACCTTTTTGGCTGGGCTTGTATAGACCCTAGAGCCGATAGCCTAGTACCTACTTATGAACCTATGAACCTATATATATATATATATGGGTCTACTTCGAATAACCGAACCGCCACTTCACCGACACCCAGAAGATCGAGACGGAACGACCGAACAGGTAGATGATCGAAAAAGCGATATTCCGACAGCCGAAAGACCGACAATGGCAACGTGTGAGCGCGATCCGGTAAGTGTGCGATAGTGACGGATTTAGGATTGGGGAGCGGACAGGTAAGTGTATGATAGTGAGGGATTTTAGGTTAGGGTGTGGGAAAGGTGAGTGTGCGGTAGTGTCGGACTTAGGGTTCCGGTAAGGTAAGTGTGTGATAGTGACATAGTGTAGTGTAGGGAAGGGTTGAGTGTGTTAGGGTTAGTATGCGGGTGGAGTGAGTGTGCGATAGTGACGGGCTTAATGTTTTAGGGTGGGTTAAGTGAGTTAGGGTTAGGGTGCAGGTAGGGTAAGTGAGCGATAATGACGGTGTTGAGGTTTAGGGGTGGGTTAAGTGAGTTAGGGTTAGGGTGCGGGTTGGGTAAGTGTGCGGTAGTGTCGGACGTTAGGGTTAGGGTTTAGGTTAAGGTTAGTGGATATGTTATTGTGTGCAATGTGTAGTTTACGTTTTTTGTGTCGGTGTAATGGTGTTTGGTGTTTTGAGTTGTTGGTGTTTGTCGGTGTTGTGTGTTTTCGGTTGTTTGGGGTCGGTAAATTGTGTGTCGATGAATCGGAAGTTCGGTTATACAAAGTAGACCCATATATATATGTGTGTGTGTGTGTGTGTGTGTGTGTGTGTGTGTGTGTGTGTGTGTGTATATATATATATATATATATATATATATATATATATATATATATATATATATATATATATATATATATATATATATATATACACTGTATATGTGTGTATATATATATATATATATATATATATATATATATCTGTGTGTGTGTGTGTGTGTATGTATATGTATAAACATGCACACACACACACACACACACACACACACACACACACACACACACACAGATCACACGAGTTTACTGAATTTAATGGAAAGACCCAAATGTCAGTGTTCAAAATGTTGACATGTTACTTTGCACGTGCCAAGAAATAACCTTGGTGCATGCAAAATTGAAACTAAAAAAAACATTAAAAAAATCATTTTTTGAAGGGGATCAAGCCCCCTGCACCCTTCTTACCCCCTGCTAATTATACATACTGTCTCCGAGATTGCACAATATTCCCCAATCCAGACAATTATGTGACCTTGCACAGCTGTTCACAGCTGTCACCCTTCTGCTTAGTCGACCAAAGATCTTGACCAAACATAATATAGTTTTGATGAAATTCAGAGCTCCCCTATAGATATGCTTATGTATATAAACTAGAAATCATCTACATGGGGTTGCAGCCATAAATTTTTTTTTGATGGTCATTAAGTCATAAGCTTGACAGTCTAGCCTACAAATTAATGCTATGAATCTGATTAGCGACCTGATTTAGTCATATAGAGTGGTAGGGAATGAGATACACTCTGAGGGAAGAAAAAAATGAGAAACCAGTTATCACAAGGTCATTCTGTCAGGCTTATCCTTCTCAAGTACTTTTGTTACTTAACCTCTTTAATCTAAGCCTCTCCACTGGTTATATTCCTGAAGCCAGGAGAACAGCCATTGTAATGCCATTACACAAGGGTGACTCAACCATGGACCCTGGAAACTATAGACCCATTAGTCTCACTAGCCTCATACAGAAAGTTATGGATTGCATTGTCTCAGAATTCATTAATCAGAACATTGAAAATATCTTAAACCTGGAAGCCTCATCAGTTAGGCTTTGCCAAAGGAAGGTCCTGCCTCTTCAACCTCATTTATTTCTTTTAAAAAGTAATGGATGGTGGTTATACAATGCATACTGCATATCCAGAGCAGGTCAAGGCTTTTGACACTTTTCCTCATACAGGTGTTATTGGCAGACTTGTAAATCTGAATATAAATACTTATATTGTGCATTGGATAGCTAACTGGTTGTCTGACGGAATCAATGTGGTTAGAGGCACAGATGGCACTTCTGAAAGTAAAAAAAAGTTAACAGTGGTATATCACAGGGTTCAGTTTTGGGCCCTCTCCTATTTGGCATTTATTTCTCAGAACTTCAGGCCATCACTTCTCGCCTATGGTTAACTAGGTTTGCAGTCCATTGTAAATTGGGTGTTGTTATTTGATCTTCAACTGACTCACAATTGCTCTGCTCCAAAATGGGTTAGACAATGTTAATAATTGTTGCAAGGACATCTTCTTCTTTCGGCTTTTCCCGGTTAGGGGTCGCCACAGCGGATCATCTGTCCACTCATGATTGGCAATGGAGTTTTACGGTGTTGAGTTGCCAGCCCGGCGCCCAACCCTCCACAGAAGGCACACACACACACACACACACACACACACACACACACACACACACACACACTCACACTCACACCTAGGGCCAATTTAGAGTGTCCAGTCCACCTTCAGCATGTCTTTGGGATGTGGGAGGAAACTGGAGCACCCAGAGGAAGCCCACGTGACCACAGGGAGGACATGCAGACTCCACACAGAAGGCACCCCAGCCGAGGATCGAACTGGAGAACCTCTTGCTGTGAGGTGGCAACGCTAACCGCAGCTGCCATATTAACTGTTGCAAGGACAATGGTCTCAAATGAAATGCAAAAAACAGCATAGTTCATTTTGATGAATAAAACAAATTCACTTACAATTTAGGAGATGCACCCCTTCAATGAGAAACTGTTGTAAATGATTTAGGCACTCTTGTTGATAATTCCTTATCATTAGACCATTATGCCTAATCAGTAGTTTGGAAAGCCTATAACATGGCCCATATCATTTCCAAACACATCTTCACTGGATCTAAAGAAGTCATAATTTTCCCTTTACTTGTATTTTTTCAGACCTGTTAGTGAATATAATGCACCTTTTGGCATGTGTTTGTCTAAACATATCACATAACTTGAGAAACCTTAGAGATTCTTAACTAAAAAGATTAGTGGCCTCAAAAATATTAGTTATCAGGAGAGTCTGGCAACCCTTTCTCTGTACTTAGTCTCTTTCAGACTCCTCTGCTGAGATCTGTGTCTGGCCTTTTTTTAAACACCTTTATTGAATCCTCACTTGTGACACAGGCAAACCTACATTTATAATAGTGATTAAACCATATTAACAAGTTCATGTTTACAAATATTATACATCACTATTTTGCTGTATTTCCTATAATCTTAGCAGCATTACATAAATCATTCATTTTCTGCCTTCTCTTAAACCTCATTCTTTCTCAGAAGCATATTCCTGCATGTATTGTTCCCATAATTTCTATTTTTCTATGTAATTTACCCCTATATTTTTCTTCCTGCTCTTTTATCTCTGTTTACAATATTCACTACTTCAGGTATATTTGGTTTGCATTTTGATTTCCATTTTCTAATAAGTGATTTTTTGACAGACACCAGAATTAAATTTAACAAGGCCGTACTATGTCTAGACATTTCAGATCCTGCATGCCAGCTCAAAAATAAATGTCCTTAGTTGCACTCAATTGTCTATTCTGTATTCTTGACAGAGTACTATGTAAGGAAATTTTTAAAGTCTGCCAATTTATTACACACCCAAAACATATGTTCCCAGTTACCTCTTTCTTCTTCATCACACCTTCAACATTTGCCATCTACCTGAGGAAAAATTATTTGGAATCTGTTTTGGGGTATAAAAATATTCATGCAAACACTTCCAGGCAAAAATCCAAAATATTCTAGATGTTGTTGCATATTTGGGAGCCATACCTATGTCCCCCATTGTTTCTTTGTTAATTGCATATCTAAAGTTTTTTTCCAGTCTTTTCTCACCTCTTCTTATTAATTCCAATAGTTATTGTGCAATATTTTATATGCCCTACTAATTATCCCTTTTTAACAGTAGATTCTGTTCTAGATTCCAGTAGAAACTTAACCAGTGCAAGTCTTTCATTTAGGATTCCTCTATCCCTTTCTCTTTGTCTATCTTTTTATATCAATCCCTGATAGTGAAGGCAATCACTAGCCTGCAGTCCAAATGTCTTATTGGCCTTTTCCCATTCTATTACTTTTTATTCTCTAATTATTTGTTCCAATACCTTGGTTCCTTTGTCATCTTCCTCCAGTAAAGTCCCACCCTCTCTTGTCTATTCTGTGTGCCACTAATTGCAGTCATCCCTATCAGCAGAAACTTCTTCATTCTTTTGTGGGCTTAGTTCTTAGTATACTTTCTGCTACTTTATGAATACAATATTCTGTGTGACTATTGCTAATTCTCCTTAAGGATCTGCATCCAAAATCCCATTCTTTCCTTATTTCTTCAGTTAGCCCCCTGGTTCATCATCATCATCCCTTACCACTTTGAATTGTAGCTTTCTGCTTGTGTTATGTATAAGAGCATGCTTGTATTTACCAAGCTGAACTGAGGTGGGCTACCAGCTACAACTCTTAGCTGAGACACCAGACACTAGAGGCTTCTGAGCTTCCAAAAACACCTTAAGTTGCCCGTTTTGTTTTTTTTTTTTGTTTTTTTTGCTTATTTACAATATTTAATGCACTTTTTATTGTACTATATTTATTTACTGTGTAGTAAACTACAATATTGTACTGCAATTGTCTGCTTTACTATGCCTGTTAGATCAAATTTTATTGCTGTTTTCACTGTTTACAAAAATATTTTGTTAGTTTCACTGTTTAAGTTTTTACTGATATTTTCACTGTTTTAAGATATCTGTTCTGCTTGTTTTGGTTTTCCCACCAAGCAGTATATAATAACTGATTTATTAACTGTTTCAAACATTCTTTAGAGCCTCATTCTGATTTTCTGCAATTGTAATTTTTTTGGTGTCTCACTGCTATTTTTCTGCTGTTTTAAACACTCTATTGTGTTTCCTGCTGAAACTAGGGTAGTTAGTAGCTGTAGCATAGTCCAGAAAAAGGCTTGCATCTACTGGAATTCTTTGTAATTGTTTGTTTGTTCTGAGCATGTTTTCCAGACCATCTTGGATTGAAAGGGGCCTGTTTGCACTTTTGTGAGAGAATTGTGCTGATTGGGACCTGTCTGGTAAAGGGAGGCCAGTCTAGTGCTTGGAATAAGCATCCTCATTGGTCCTTTTTTCTATCTTTTTAAACATTTTTTCAAGTTTGTAGCTTTTGGTATTTTGGTCCTGCATTTGAGCAGGTTTCTGCTTGTTTGTACCAAGCTGAACTGCAGTGGGCTACCAGCCACAACTCGAAGCTGAGATACCAGATGGCTAGGGGCTTCTGAGCTTCCAAAAACCATAAGTTGCTGGGTTCTTTTTGCTCATTTATACTATTTACTGCAATTTTTATTGCCTGTCTCCTACTTTTATACTGTACTTATTTACTGTGTACTAAACTACACTGTTGTAATGCAATTGTCTGCTTTACTGAGCCTGTTAGATCAAATTTTATTGCTGTTTTCACTGTTTATGAAGCTTTTTTGTTAGTTTCATTGTTAAGTATTTACTGGTATTTTTCACTGTTTGTGAGCTATCTGTTCTGCTTGTTCTGGTTTTCCTGACAAGCAGTGTATAATAACTAATTTGTTTACTGTTTAAAACATTCTTTAGAGTCTCCTTGCTGATTTTTTTTTGCTCTTTTAAATGTTTTTTAGCATCACACTGCTATATTTCTGCTGTTTTAAACATTCTGTAGTATTTCCCTCTGAAACTAGGGTAGCTAGTAGCTGTAGCTTAGTCCAGATACAGGCTTGCTGCTTTTGTAACTGTTTGTAGTGGTTTGTTTGTTCTCAGCACATTTTCCAGGCCATCTTAGATTAGAAGGGGCCTATCTGCACGTTTGTGAGAGAATTGGGATGATTGGAACCTGTCTAGTCTAGGACTTGGAATAAGCATCTTCACTGGTCCTTTTGAATCTTTTTAAATTTTTTTCAAGTTTTTAGTTTCTGGTATTTAGGCCCTCATTTGAGCAGTTTTCTGTTTGTTTTTACCGAGCTGAACTGAGGTGGGCTACCATCCACAGCTCTAAGCTGAGATACCAGATGACTAGAGGCTTCTGAGATTCCAAAAAAACATAAGTTCCCTGTTTTTTGCTTATTTATACTATTTACTACACTTTTTTATTGCCTGCCAGCTGCTTTTATACTATATGTATTCCCTGTGTACTAAACTACACTATTGTGCTGCAACTGTCTGCTTTACTGTTCCTGTTAGATAATATTTTATTGTTGTTTTCACTGTTTACAAAGCTTTTCTGTTAGTTTCACTGTTTGTTATGTAATTACTGATATTTTTCAGTGGTTGTAAGCTATCTGTTCTGCTTGTTCTGGTTTCCCCACCAAGCGGTGTATAATAACTGATTTGTGTACTGTTTAAAACATTCTTTAGAGCCTCATGGCTGATTTTCTGCTACTCTAAACTTTTTTTAGTATCTCACTGATATTTGTCTGCTGTTTACACATTCTCTAGTGTTTCCCACTGAAACTCCAGTAGCTAGAAGTTGTAGCATTATCCAGACACAGGCTTGGTTTTTCTGGAACTGTCTCTAGTGGTTTGTTTGTTCTGAGAACATTTTCCAGGCCATCTTGGATTGGAAGGGGCCTATTTGCATTTTTGTGGGAGAATTTCACTGATTGGGACCTGTCTGGTACAGGGAGGCAAATCTAGGGCTTGGAATAAGTAACCTCATTGGTCCCTTTGAATCTTTTTAAAGTTTTTTCAAGTTTTTAGCTTGTGGTATTTAGGTCCTGCGTTTGAGCAGGTTTCTTCTTGTTTTTCCACACAGTTGGGCGCCAAAGCCAGGCAATTAAATTTAACAATTTTTTTCTAAAACCCAGGCAGAAATATCCATCCGCTGAGCTCCTCCATGATTGATTCTAAATAGCCACCCGTAGTGACAACAATCTTCAACCTGGTATTAAGGACAGGTGGACTACCCTTGTTTCTTCTGCCAGCCTTGTTGACTTGGGTCTCTTGAGGCAGTGTAGCAATTGCCTCATGTGGACAGACAATCCTGTACTAATAACACACTCTAGAACAAAGTACGAGAGATGTATTTACACAAAGAATGTAGAATCCATGTTCTCTCTCACTCAAAACAGTGACACAGAGAAGGTTGTCAACTCACCCACCACTACATATGCTCATAGTACCAATAGTCATACACATACCACTACTCATACACATAGTATGCATCAAAACTGTAAATCCACATATGTGGACGTTCTCTCAAAAAACTTACCAAAACACCATAGACCTCCAAAACAGAAGACTGCTACAACTAGCACAGTCCCCACAGTACCCATGACACATAGCAACACCAGTGTCTTACCCACCAAGCCAGTAAGGTGTAAAACTCAAAAAACACATTTTCTTGTCATTGGAGACTCAGTAGTGACACACACAGATGTCCCACTCATGAGGTTGGACAAGGAGAAAGTCACAGTCAGCTGCCTGTGCTGTGCCAGGATTTGTCAGATCATGCATGCACTAAGGTCTCTCAGCAATAAGGAACATTATGACTCTGCCATAGTTCATGTTGGTGTGAATAACCTGAGACATACCTCACTGGACTATATGAAGAGAGACATGGTTGAGCTCTCTGAGTATGTGTCCCAGGCATGTATGTCCCTAGCCTTGAGCAGTATACTACCCTCATTTAGAATGATGCCACAGTATTAACAAACAATGATTGATTTCAATAATTGGCTCAGTTTTTGATGCCTTTCAAAGGGGATCCAATTCCAGTCAGCCTAGGAAGCCATGGTCGACAAACCTCGCTGCTTTGTCAGAGACAGTTTGCACCTGGCACCTCTAGGCTTTTGGATGCTGGCAAAGGCTCTTGCCTCCCCCATAGTGCCTTTTCTAAGCACAGTCTCGAAAACAACATTACCAATGTGAAATTAACCAATCAAAACAAAATAAGGGTCATGCTGCTAAATGCTCAGAGCTTAAACCAAAAA
Organism: Protopterus annectens; assembly: GCF_019279795.1. Classification (NCBI taxonomy): domain Eukaryota; kingdom Metazoa; phylum Chordata; order Ceratodontiformes; family Protopteridae; genus Protopterus; species Protopterus annectens. Next base: position 380,660,793 of record NC_056732.1, on the reverse strand, counting down.
CTACACTCCCTGGAAGCACTTCTGTCACTAGAAGATGTAGATATCTGTGAAGTCACAGAAACCTGGTTCAAGGCCTCAGGATATACCCCAGCCTTGCAAGGCTACAATGCCTTCCACACCTTTAGACCACAAAATGAATGTGTGAAAACCAAAGGAGACAGAGTTTCAATCTATATTAGAGATAAATTCACCTCCCATCTAGTTAGAATGGACACCTCCGTGGAGTTACTCCAGGTCCAGTTTACAGTGGGTAAGGCCCCCATTCAAGTCATAGCCAGTTATAGATCCCTCTGCATGGCACACAATACCCATGAAGCCTACTTGACCAAACTGGAGACAATCCAAATAGTACCGAACACACTGGTTATGGGGGATTTCAATTATCCCACCATTAACTGAGAAACCTACTCTAACCTAACTTGATAGTGCAAAAGTTTTTTGACTTTGTTAATTCAAATGCCCTAGAACAAATTGTCCATATCCCAAAAAGGGAGCAAACATTCTGGATCTGTTCCTCACAAACATGTCAAACAGAGGCACTGCCACAACTGTCAGACCTTCATTATTTAAAACTGACCACAAATCAGTCACCTGTGATCTGACACTAACACCAGAACTCACAAAGGGCAAAATCAGACTAAAAACTTCACCAAGACAAACTATACCCTCCTAGGTGAAGGTATAAATGCATTTAAAGCCCCATCCCAAGCTGGAAGTGGTAACTACACCAAAGCTTACACTAAAGCCCTGTACAATCACTTGCATAAGTGTATAAACTTGGCCATACCAGAAAGAATCAAAGCCAGAGCCCCAAGTAAAAACAAACTGCCATGGTGGACATCCAGCATCAACAAACTTTACAATAAATGCAAAAACTTGCTGTCCAAGAAAACAAAGGCAAGGTCCCAACAATGGAAAAGTAGCCTCCTCAGCCTCAACAGCAAATAAGACAACTTATCAAATCCTCCAATTGCTCCTTTGAGAGAAACTTAGTGAGTACAGCCAAGGGTAACAATAAGGCCTTTTACAGCTACATACTTAACCTAAAGGGTAGGACCCAAGCATGTGCAGAACTAATGGCCAACAGTATCACACACACTGACCCCACAGAGATAGCAAACCTGCTAGCAGACAGGTTTGGTGAAAATTTCACTCCCTTATCACCTCCTAATTTACAACAAACCTTCCCCCAACCCCCCCACCCTACATATCTGAACAGCAGGTCCTCAAAGCCTAGTCCAATGCAAAAAACACAGCCTCTGTGGGACCATACAAAATCCCAGGCTATCTTCAAAAACAGGCTAAAACATGAGCTAGCATCACCACTAAATACCCTTTTCAGTCATAGCCTAACCACAGGCTTTGTTCCTATGGAATGGAAAACAGCAACGGTTATTCCCCTCCACAAAGGTGGCCTAGCAACAGACCCAGGAATTACAGACCTATAAGCCTGATCAGCTTCTGTAAGGCCATGGAGCATATCATTACGGACCTCATAAATAAAAACACGGGTGACCTCCAACCTTGGATCCTACCCAATTTGGCTATGTGAAGAGCAGATCCTGCCTGTTAAATCTGGTGGATTTCTTTGAAAATGTGACCAAGGCCATTGACGATGGCAAATTTGTGCACACAGTATAACTCGACCTGGCAAAGGCTTTCGACACAATCCCACATTCAGGCATTACTGATAAACTTAGCAAAGTGAATGCAAACCCCTGTAAGATGGGTTACCAACTTGCTCACAAACCAGACACACACTATCAAAGTGGGTGACTTCACATCAACTAGCAGACCTGTCACCAGTGGGGTGCCACAGGGGTCAGTGTTGGGCCTCCTACTGTTTGGTATATACTTCTCAGAAGTTCAGGTTAAAACTTAGGGGTTGTGGCTGACCAAGTTTGCAGATGACTGCAGACTAGGTGCAATCATTGAATCCACAAATGATGTCAGTATACTCCAGGGGGGTCGCTTGCAGACCGGCGACTGGTGTATTAGTCACGGTCTCAAACTAAATGCAGAGAAATGCATCATCATTCCCTTTGGCACAAACAATGTCCCCTAACTCTGTCAAATCAACAGCAATATCCAAAGTACCCATGAAGTGGTAAGGGACTTGTGATCACAAGTTGACTACAACCTTAACTTTGACCACTATGTCTCTACTGTAGTAAAGAAAGCTTTCTACGAAGCACAGTTGATTAGTAAAGGCACTGCCTTGAGGGCAAAAGAAGTTATAACCCATCTATTCTTGGCACATATCTGGCCCATAATTGAGTATAACCCCCCCCCCATTTGGCATGTACCATACTAAGCACCAGCAGCAATTAGAGAGACCTCAGAGGTTTCTAACAAAGTTATGCGTGTGCCTGACACAGACCGACTAAAGTCCCTGTCACTATACTCCATATCATATAGACTTCTTAGGGGAGACTTATGCCTGGCCTACAGAGCAATCCAAAACCCAAACCTAATGAACTTCCAGGTACATAAATATGGCCTGCCACTTTAAAAGGACATGTTGGAGGGACAGATTTATCTCCCAGCAACTACCATGTCTTTAGAACAGGCTAACAATTCATGTTAAACAGAGCACCTCTATGACACTGTTGGACCGTGCACTTAGTCCCTCATGCATGTGTTTTGTTTTTGTTCCTACTGTTCAAGAGGAACCTGGACCAGTGGATGGGGCACCATAAATTTTTACCGGGGATAGAGCCCACAACCCTCCTGGACATGGGCAGTCATCACTAAATGCATTCTTGGGTATTGTCTAGCATTTCTATGGTATTACATTGGGATGAAACGTCTAGGCTTAAAATGACCTCCAGTTCAATATCCTAGTAATCTCCTGTGATCCTATGATCCTATGATTTGTCCAGCTGTAAAATATCCCATCAAGTTAGGCAATCCTAAACCTCCTTGTTCTATTGGGAGGATCAACTTACCTCACTTGACTCTTGCCCTCTTCCTCTCCCAAGTAAAATCCTTCACCTCCTTATTAATTACTATCAACTACTTCCCTTCGGTTGATAATACTATGCCTAACCAATGTATAAAACTAAAGGGACTTAAAACATTTTTAATGCTTATATCTTGCTATCCATCTCCATAGGAAAAGAGCGTCCGGTTTCTCAGTTTTTGTATTATCATTTGTTTAGTCTCTTCCCACATATCTTTAACTTCCATAACTAAATCCTTTTTAATCCATGCTCATAAATACTTCATTTTGTCATTTCCCCATAAATATAGGTATTGCTGGACCAATTCATGTGTGGGTACATAGTTTATAGCTATAGCCTTTGTTCCATCTTCATTCATTTTATATCCTGAAAAAAACTGAAACTGTCTCAGAATATTGCATACAATTGAAATGTCTTCTTCTGTTTCCAACAGGTATAAAATAATATCTGCAAATAAAGCCAGCTTTTCTTGAATACCATATCAGTTATATCATTGAATTTTTGAGTCCCTTATTTTCTATACCAGTGGTTTTAAATATAACACAAATAACAAAGAAAGAGGACACCCCTGCCCGGTTTCTCTGTTCAGATGCAACTTATCAGAGAGAATCCCTCACACTTTAATGGTCCCTGATCCCTTATATATCCTTCTAATTAACCTTGTTATTGTATTACAAAATGCAAATGTTTCCATTGCCCTACTCATAAAATCCCAGCTTACTATCTCAAATGCTTTCTCTGCATCAATACCCACCAATAGCAGTATTTTTTTACATTCTGCTTCCATCTGGATCATAATTGTTTTATTAATGTTGGAAAATGTTTGCCTCTCCTCCACAAAATGACATTGCTCCATATCTATCAAATTTGTTATCCCCTTTGCCATTCTTTTAGCCATTATAAACATAAACACTTTATAGTCATGGTTTACAATTGAAATGGGCCTATATAAAGTTGGAATAGATGGGTCTTTACCATCTTTAGGTATTACAGCCACCATAGCTTTTTTTCTAAGATGCTATTGCCTCACTTTTTTTTAAATACTGTTAAACAAAATCTTTCAGATCTTTATCACTTTCTTTCTCTCCTAGCTTCCAAACTTTCACCAGAATACTATCTAATCTTGGAGACTTTCCTGTAGATTGGTTATACATCACCATTTTTATCTCATCTCCTCCTGTCTTAACAGTTAGTTGTTGAGCCTCATCTACCTCTTCTTCTTCTTCTTTCGGCTTTTCCCAGTTAGGGGTCACCACAGCAGATCATTTGTCTGCTCATGATTGGCTGTGGAGTTTTATGGTGTCCAGTTGCCAGCCCTGAACCCAACCTTCCACAGAAGGCACGCACATGCACTCATACCTAGGGCCAATTTAGTGTCCAATCCACCAGTCTTTGGGATGTGGGAGGAAACCGGATCACCCAGAGGAAACCCATGTGACCACAGGGAGGACATGTAGACTCCGTACAGAAGGCACCCCAGCTGAGGATTGATCCGGAGAACCTCTTGGTGTGAGGTGGCAACGCTAACCACTGCACCACCATGGCCGCCCTTGAGCCTCATCTACCTCTAATCTTTACATATTTAAGTCTTCCATAAATATTTCTATTTGTTCCTTTTCCTCGATTCCCCCAGTTCTTGGCTTTATACATATCTTTATGAAATTTTCATGATGCCTCTAATACCTCTACAGGATCTCTGATTATTTTTCTTGTTACAGGCTCCCTCAGTTTAGCAACAACCCTTTTTACTTTCTGTTGCCCAAGTCATTATGCCAAAAGTTTTTGTTCTCTGGAGTTATTTGCAAAAAACTGTTGCTTAACAGCAATCTTCTTAAATGCATGCATATTATCTAGGTACTCCCTTATTTTCTGTTTAGCATTCTGCAGTTGTGTCTCTTTGTGTTCTATAAGAACCCCCTTATTTAACCTTTGTCAGACCCTCTAAATAATTCTTATTACTGCTTAACCAAATCTCTTTTTATTTTATTTCTACCCTATTTTTAAAGTCTACTTTCATTTTATCCCACTCACTAGCTATAATGTCTGGAGTACTTTCTATCTTTTTTAATAACTGCCAGATAATTTCCACTAGCCAGTCCTTAAATTCCTCTCTTTTTAACAGGTAGGTGGGGAAGCAGCAGTGCTTCATCTTTACTTCATTCCTCTGCATTTTTTCTTAGATGTTATTGGTACATGATCTGAAGTAGTTATTGGATATGTATCAAAGTTCTCAAGTAAATGGACATGTTCCTTTGAAATATAATTTCTGTCAAGTCTAACCCATTTCTGTCAAGTCTAGTTCCTATTACTGAATTCACATCTTTTATACCAAATATTGTCATAAAGTTCTTCAACAGTCAATCCTCTTTTGTTATAGTTTTCCTTTTAGGCCACCAGATACATCCTTATTGTTGCAAATCAAATTCCAGTCTTCACCCATAAGTAATATTCCCAGCTGAAAGTTGATTATTTCTCCCAACATTTTTAAAGCTCCAAAGTAGCAGTTTTATGTGGAATATAAATATGTGCCAGCATAATCCTCATCCCTTGCTAGTAGTTCCTTGCTACTAGAAATCGGCCATTATTATCTATTTTTTTTTATCTTTCATTATTACTGGAGCTCCTATAGCACTTACTATAAGTATTCCTCCTTTCCTTTGTCCCTAATGTTCTGCAGAATATCCATCATGAAATCCTTTCTTTATCAAATTCACATACTTAGTTATTTCAGTGTGTCTCCTGTAGCATTTCTATTTGCACTCTACATTTCTTAATATAATTAAGTATTTTTTCCTTTTTGTCATGAGAGACCATTCACATTCTAAGATAATATGGAAAGTGTTGTCCTTGCAGCAAGAAATCATCATTCCCAGCTATTATATAGGGCAGCTTTTTTAAATGTCTGTTTTCAGCTTTTGTGACTCATGCACCCATTATTGTTTGGCAGGTTAATCCTTTATGCAGATTTTTTTTCTTATCATCAATATTGGAACCTATGTCATACTTTGCAATAATTTTGTTTTAATAAAAACCTTAAAAAATGCACCACAGAATACCCCTAGAAGTTGTTGCATTAATACGAAAACCCATAACTATGTACATCTTCAAATAGTTAAGTTTAACCATCCTAATAGGAACATTTGTGACAAATAGACATCTGCTTACAAAGGCCCTAATTAACCTCAAATTGAGGTTATCCATGCTAAGACACTTGTTATTGCCTGTGTGTCTGTTCTTTTTTCATCTTTACCCCCCACCCCACCCCAAGTGTGAAAACTTCTTGCATACTTTCAGAAGTCATTAATTTTTAGCCTTGAAGAAACATGAGTTCTGTCTTCTGTTGCTCTATTATTAGCTTGCCTCTGTGGAAAAGTAAGAGGAAAAAATGTAGTACTGTGTTGCATCCTGAAAGACAATCTGAAGCATTTATTGCTAAATGAAAACTTTTTATTATATTTGGTTGTCTCATATTTACTTGTTTCCACTTAAAATTTGCTATTAAATTAAGCCAATGGTCTTAATTCAGGCATTCACCTATGCAAATGTAAGAGAAAACATATCAGCTCTACATGTATTATGATCTGTGTACTTTTACACCCCATCCTCCACCTCAACAACCCAGGATTACAACCTGTTAACTTAAACATGCTTTTTTCTAGCTTTTCTTCTCTTTTTTCACTGTAATGCCTGCATTTTAATACAAAAAAAGAAGAAAGAAAGAGAACAGGAATAAGAAAAACAAAAAAGTGCAGCTGTTTACTTTAATAACCTTATCACATATAAGAACAACTAAAAATACTTTACTATAACACATGAAATTTATATCATGAAACGTTTCATAGAAGTACTGTTAAGAACAGAAACTGTCTTATTTACAGTTACTTTTTATTTTCTGCTTCCCCTCCTCTCAGAGTCCTTCAAAACATTAATGACATGAAGTGAGGCAAATACTTTTCAGTTCCTCACAATTTTATCAGAGTCAACAAAAGTCCACTCTTTCTCCTAATTCTAGTACAGCTATATTTTACAAATGTAGTTGATGCTTTGCAGTCTCACATTTATTCACTATTTTCCATGTCGCTGGTCTTCTTGTTATTCATCTCCATCTCCCAGCTAGATTATGATTCAGTTCATGGCACTCCTGATTCTTCTGGTCAACTCCCTTACTTTTGTCTGTCTCTCAAGCATTTTCCTTTAGAACAGTGGAAAAGACTTCACTGGCAAAGTCACTCTATGTGCTTTATTATTAGAAGAATGAGAAACAGAGTGCCCTCCTGCTTGATGGCTTATTTTTGTTGGTCAAACTTTTGCATTTCCTCCTTAGCCTCTTATGTATCAAGAAATGACTTTGGTCCTCCAGGAAAAATATATTCTGAAGACAACTGGATACAGTGGCTTGAATATTTTTCCTGCCGCTTGACATTCCCTAATTACTGGAATAAATGTGTTTCTCTTCGGTCTGGTGTACAGTGAATAATCATTTTCCACAAACACTCTACTGTCTCCAACTTTTAATACTTTGTCCTTTTTCCACAATTTTGTCAGGATAAATTCTTTCTGCTGGTAGGTTGGCATCTTTACTAATAAAGGTCTTGGCTGCTTTCTCATGGTTATAGTTGGGGCATGCATACAGTGTGCTATTTCATTAAACAGTTTTTGCTGTGGAATACCAGTCAAGTTGCTTATTTGTGCCCTCATAAAATGAATACAGTCTGTTCCTTCTATTTTCTCTAGTACAGCAGAACATCTCATATTTTCTCTGTGCACTCTGTCCTCCAATTCTACCATGTTTTGAAACATCTCTTCTTGAGCAGTATCATTCTCAGTCTTACCATTCATTTCAACCTCTAATTTTTGCAGTTTTATCAGCTCATCTGAATAACTGTTTAAGGTTTCTTCCATTTTTTCCAGCCATTTATTTGAGTTGATATACTCTTTCAGTGTTTCTTTTATTTTAATCAGCTCTGATCACATATGACTTATTTTTCCTCCAGAATACTAGAAACCATGTCTTCAGTGTTGTGATTCTTTAGAGGCATCCAAGTATTATAATTACTATTGTTATTATTATTATTATTGTTATTATCATCATCATCATTATTATTATTATAATATATTGATATATTATTATTATAATTACTAGTCAGTAACTGAATTTTACTCAAGCTGACAATATCACTGGCTGTTTTATCTCAGATTCTGTTTTCACACTAGGAGAGCTGAAGTTAAGCTGTTGATCGGTGTGCAGCCATCTTGAAAGTCGTGGTATCTGGCCTTTTGACCATGAACGATCCAAACCTATTTGACCTCCTTTTCCTATGCAGAACTAATGCTACCTCAAATACCTGGTTAAAGGAACTAAATTTTCATTAGTAAATAACTAAGATACACTTGCTTGATAGATTCGTATTCCATTGTATTCCTCATCTTTGGAACAAACCTCAACTACATGTCAATCAGAGTAGCACCTATTAGAATGTATTTAACAGTGAATAAAAGGTTGAAAGTAATTTGGTTACAAATATGCAAAATAAATAAGGTATAAAGCTTGCTTAAATGTAGAAATAGAGTTTAGCAATATGTGATTAGCATCCATACTAAATGACTCTGGCTTGAAAAATAAGGAATTTGCTTAATGGACATGTTTTCCTATAGAATCAGCAAGAATGTATGCATTTCACACTGTCAGCAAGAAAGCTGATCTCTTACAGACTTAGCAAAAATGTAAAAAACAGGATGTATGCATTTCACAATTGTCAGTAAGAAAGCTAACCTGCTTCCTTAAAGAATGAACAACAGGAAAACAATCCGTATGTGTTTCTAGCATATGGCACTGTTAAGCAAGGAAGTTTGAATGGATATACTTTATCAAGTCAGCATTTGCACAAGATGTTTCCTTAAAAGACAATACCAGCATTATTTCTCTACAGATGAAAACATATTTTTCTGCAAACACCAGCAAACAGATGTTTTCACACAAAGACCAAAATAGAATACCAAGGAGAAAAACAGGATCTAAAAACACTATAAAAAGACTATAGCAAATGAAACTGTTAGGAGAGGTATTTTGTACAGGAAAGTTATTTTCTATGCTGATTGAGAAGTAAAGTGGTACAGTGTAACTAAAGCTGCAACACTAGTGCGTGTGGTTTGTTATAAAAAGTTATTTAATTACTGCTTTTAAAGTGACACAGTTTGGTGCTGCATCAGTGTATATTCTGCAAGTATCTGTGGGAAACAGACTGTGAATGCAATTATAACTAGACTTTGATTTCAGCAGAATCCAGCCAGCAAGACCTTAGTGTCTTAAGAAGACTTCGGCTCCATCACCGTAAGCAGCACTTTGATAATTAATTTTTCAGTACCCTTGCCACTTTCAAGGTAAACCTAGTTAATTTAATGGCCAACCTCAAATTCTCCCCGTCTTTCTTGTCTTGCCCTTCTTGAGGCTAGAGAAGACTTTTGATGATAATTTTTTGGCTAGGTTTGAAATGGACTACTTTCCTATGATGAACCTATGTTGGTGCAATGAAAAAGGCTAGATAGGAACATGGGTCAAGCAGGAATGTGCAAAAGCAGAAATGTAGAGGTGAGCTTAATGCACTATGAAAAAAATGAATGAAAGCAAAAGTATTAACTCCTTACACCCTGGCAATGCTAAAAAGAATGATCACTGATTAGCACTAAAATTTGGCAAAATATGCATTAATGTAATAAAATCTCAGGAAAAAGTGCAACTTTTAACATACAACAAGAAAGGCACCTTATGGTTATTATTTCCGTAGTCCTGAATGCAAATAATATATGAAACAACTAGAAGAACACTGTGAAGGAGAGAGAGAGAGGGAGAGGGAGAGAGAGAGGAAACACACAGTTCTTTACTCAGCCTCCTGCTATTTTATATCTTTATTAATGATCTAGCCTAGCACTCTGCCAATACCCCCATCATCCAATATGCAGATGATTCTACAATCTTCTGCAAAGACAAATCAGTCTCTGAACTACAAAACCTCACTCAAACTGCATTCATATCTGTAAAAAAAACTATTTGAGGGACTCCAACCTCATCTTTAATGCAAAGAAAACAAAGCTTATGGTTTTCAGCCAAAAAACCCACACTAGTACCAAAACTAGTTTCTCCATCACCACATCAAGTGATAAAACAATCAGCATTCTCTCCCTCACCAAATGTCTTTGACTTAAAATTGATAATCAGCTAAAATTCAATATAGGTGCACAGGAAGTCACCAAAAGGACTCATCAGAAACTAAGGATGCTATGTAGAGCCAAACTATACCTAACCAGCTATACAGTACAGTGCATCACCTCATCCTTTCTGCTTCCTACCCTCACATATGCAGCTTCTATACTAACTAACCTAAATAAATCCTAGTTCATCAAACTGGAACAAACATAATAAAACTGATAAATTCATTACCAACTCACCAGCACACACACACATACCACTGCAGTCCACTTAAATAAGTCACCTGGGTTTAATTTTCAAACTATCTCATCTTAATTAAACTGAAACATACCTACACAATTCTCTGCTACCAAGACACTTGCCCCTTATGCACTGAAACAGCAGTTTCTGACTTGCATGGTAGAGCTCTGTATTCTTACTCCTTCACTAAACTGTGAAACTTACTTCCACTGTCCATTTCGGTTAGCTCCAGTATCCAGTAGTTCAAACTCCATCTATACTCACATTTTCATTTAATGTGTTCCTGGCAATGCCCACTTACGACTCCATCAGTCACACCCAGCTGACGACCACCATAATCTTCCCAATCCTGTATCTTTATAGCTAAGTTCCTTCTAATTACTAACAATTTCCTATATCATTTACCACAATGTCATTTACTTATAACCATCATATTTTTCTTCCAGCTACCCTACTCCACCTATAAACCAACTGCTTACGTCTGTGAAACCATTGCTATGATATCTCTCCCTGCATGCTAACTAGCTCATCTTTTATCCAGTTTCTACTTTCAGTCTCTCAAACATAATAATCTCAAATGGCTGACATTCAATCCCTGTATTTTTTGGCTTGTAAATTAAAACAATGAATGTAAATGTCTGTACATGTACAAAATGTGTAACAGTCAGTGTCTGTATTTTGCTTGATTTGTAAAAGAATGCATACTATTTCTGTTCTACTGATAATCACCTCTATTTACCATTTCTGTCTAATATTGGAGCTGTTGTCTCCCAGACCTCTGTTGAAAATGGGTTTATTTGTAAGACAGTCAGACTTTCCCAGTAAACAAATGCAAACAAAATAAAATAAAATAAACTTTAACAAGGAAAAAAGTGAGTTGAAATGCCATTCCACCGGTTTAAGTTTGCTGTCCTGAATGCAGGGTACAGATTTGGAAGTCAGTTTTGAAAAGACACTAATACTGCTGAAGTAGTACAACAAGGTATGCCTGAGACTGATGATAAATAAATAAAACTCTGCTGTTATGTATTGCTCATTGTTGCAAACAAATCTTTTCAAGGGTTGTCTACTGAATTACATGTAGAAAGCTGACTGTCTAGTCACATTTCGTTGGTTAATTATAGAATCTTGCTTGCTGAGTCTACTGGAGTCTTGCCCTTCCATGCCTGTCTGTAGCATTAAAGAATAGGCCATTGTCTATTTCCAGATGTCCACAGTCTCTTTACATAGTAAGCAGCATCATGCTCCTCCATTTAGTCTATAAACTATATATAGATGTGATGTTTACTTAACTATTCTGCAGGACACTTGGCTAAAGATTCTGATGAACTGCCTTCACTGCCAAGCTTATTGCTTTGATTTTTCATAGTTAAAAACAGACAGCATTTCCTTGAAAACTATGCTCTGTGAATATTGAGAAACAAGAGGTAAGCCTTATAAGTGTAGCATATTTTAGTATACAAGATGGGTTCAGAGTTGGGAAAGGCATTTCAAGATTTAGATTGTGAGGCTGTGCCAAGCATGTAAACTCTTACAGTTGGTAGGTATACCATAATTGTTTGACAAAATAAATTTGTGGTTTAACTGCATAGGTTTTTCAGAAGCAGCTGTGTCCTGCTTAAAGTCCTGCAGTCAACACCATCAGGAGGCAGGAATATCAGGCCTGATTTGTTCCCTACTTTGTGGACTGTTGTAGAAATGTAATTCAAGCCTGCTGTCAGACGCTAGATCCTTTTTTTTTTTTTTTGCTGTGAGTGATAAAGGATTATTATTATTTTTCTATATAATCCTCTGACTTGGGATCAACTTAGTCATCGATCTTGTTGAGTAGTACAAGTCCATTTGTCATATTTTCTGTTATGAGTCTGTATGTCTGTCCTGAAGATCTACTTTTGTGATGAGCATCTAACATGTAGGGCAGCACAGAGGTGCAATGTTTAGCATTGCTGCTTCATATTCCGTAGTTCTCTAGTTCACTTCCAGGCTATGGTTCCTTTATACAGAATCTATAGTGCAACTTGTGTCTATGTGGGGTTTCTACCAACACCTCAAAAATAGGTAGCATGACAGGTTTTCAGATTTCCCAAAGGTTTGTATCTATGTGGGGTGCACATGTGAGCCTGTCTGCATATATGGATTGACATCTTGACCATGAATGGTTCTTTACTTTACCTGTCGTTTGCTGGAATAGATACGTACCCCTATGTGATACTGAATAAGACAAACTGGCAATCAGAAAATGAATGAACGGATTTAATATATACAAGCCAGTTTACTATATTTGAAGATCTCTTATGGTTAGTATCTCACACAATGGTATATTTTTCATTAGAACTCCAGGTCTCCCTTTTTCAACTTATCCATATGTTTAAGCTTTATAATACCTTGGCAGTAACAATCCATTCCTCAAGTCAGGTGTGAGTAAAGTTCATGAGATTAATATTGCTTCAGTCTTTGTTTTTGCCAGTATTGCTCTTCCTTGAACTCACAATATAATCACAGTTGCCTCGTTCTGCAGTTCATATGGCATCATCTGTATTGGCAACATACTTACGAATGCTTGAAAATTATTATTATTAGCTCTTACTACTATTGGAACTATCTAGCTGTCTTTATTCCATTTTGCTCTAGTCTGTGCTTGCATATCCTAGTATTTTATGAGTTTATTGCTCTGTAACTGTAATCACTGGTAAATATTTCTGTGATTAAGTTTACCTTTTTTCATAAACTGTATTTTTTTTTCTTGCTTCTAACTGGGTGATCCCATGTGATCAGCGCCTCTTCCTTTTTCAAAGTTCTTTGTGGTTCACGTTTCCAATGCTTCTCAGCTAGCTATGCATTATGTCTGAGCAATTCCCAACACACCAGACTTGTCGCATTATTGTGCCTTTCATTGTACAGATCCTTAGCCATGTTATCACAACCAGTAAAACAGATGAGCAACTACTTCTAATTTTGTTATGTAGTACAGCACTACTTCTAGTATGCAGTCCATAGACTTTGAAAATGAATGTGTACACAGCCCACTATCGTGAGTTGCCATTATTAGCTTTTCATCTTTTTTTTTTAACTTCACTTCTCTTTATATTCATACATCATTGATTCTTCAGCTCATACTGGGTTGGTGATGAAATAGATCATTTGAAGCCTAGCATCAAGATACCATTTCATCAGTACCCTACAATATGAAGTAACTGCTGCCTACTTTTTTACCTTTCTATCAGGGTTTGAGAGGCCAGACCTGAGGTGGGTTTGCAGTTTCCTATCCAATTATCCAGGCTGCATTTGAAGCAGATCAGGGAACTACATTGTTTTCGACTTAAAGGAAGTATGTTCCATAAAAGAGAAATTCTTTGAGAGAGATGCCTATTTTGCAAAACAGGTCCTGTTTATGCTGTGATGAAATTGTATTTCCTTTTAGCCAGTGATAAAGGTGTGATTTCCTTTACAGGTATGTAGAAGACAAATAAGATTGGATCCTGCAAGGCTTTGTAGGTGAGCCAAAGGTCTCCCCTCAAAACTCTGTAAGAAACAGAGGAAGAAAAATGCTTTAAGGTGGCCTATGTAGCACACAAAAGACATGCCATTGATTTTCTTTGTGAGCAGATGCTGTGGAATTTCAAGGTGAGTCATATGTTTAAATGGGTCTACTGCTTAACATCGAAAAGACACTACTCTGAAATTAAGCAGTAGACCCTACACTTCAATGAAAGTCCACTTAAATGAAAGTGCACTCTTGCTGAAGTCTAGTACCCAAAAAAAAATGCTAAAACATGTTTTTGCAGGGGGGCAAGCCCCCCTGCACCTCCCACACTTAAATATACCAACTCCGAGATCACACTACAGCGAGGAAAAAGGAATATTCCCATTCCACGCTGTAGTGTGACTGCTTAAGTCAATGCTCGAAGTTTCACTACTTCGAACAAGTGGACTCGATGAAGTGGAGTTCGAAGTAGTGAAACTTCGAACATATTGACGGAACCCATTTAGACAGATACATACTGAAAGAGATATTATATTCCTTCATGAGTATGATAAGGGATCCATAGAAAGTAATGGGTAAAGGGATTTCCTAATGATAGAAGATACATAGTTGTCAAAGGGATAGTTCATTGTCAATGACAGTGCATTGGTCCCTAATAACTCTGTCAGTTTTCAAATGGGTGTCATCTGTGTGTCAGGTAAATGGGTGACCATGTTTACCAAAGAGCCATACAGCATTTCTTGGCATTTAGCTTAAAGCTGTGTTCCTGACACCATTCATTTGTATGTATTAGACCACCCTAAGGAATATGAGAGTCAGATGGAGAGTTTGTGATAGCTCTGAGCTTGCAATCATCTGCAGACTTGTTCAGCCACAGGGTCTTAGCATCCGTCTTGATATCAGTGATGTAAATACTGAACAGGAGTGGTTCAAGGTTTGTTCTCTGAGATGACATCAGTAACAATCCTTTTTGATGAGTCCTTGCCTCTTTCACTAATAGATTGGGTTCTGTCAGTGAGCCAGTTTACTATCCAGTGGGTTACATAAGGGTTTACATTTAGTTTGCTTTGCTTGTCTATAATGCCAGAATGTGAAATAGTGCCAAAGGCCTTCATTGGGTTGAGATAAGCAATGCACACTAACTTGTCAATGTCCAATGCACTGGTGACTTGTTCGAGAAGTCTACTAAGTTTAGGAGGGGGTCTATGACATTTCATCGAATCTTAAAATAGTGAACACCTCTTCATCAAACACCTCTTTAGCAAAGCCAACGATCATCAAATGGAGTTTTCAGTGAAATTTTTCCCAGGTCAAGGCAACGGTTGGAAATCATCGGAAGTTTGTTCTTTTCCCCATTGTAGTGCAATCTTGAAGCTGATATATTTAGTTGGGGGGTGTGGGGGCATAGCCCCCACCTGAGTAGGTGTTACGTTTTATTATTTTCTTCTCAGTCACTAGAGTGGCCTACCCTTACCTTGCCATAGGAACACTTTTACTGAAAAGTCCTTCAACGATCAGTAGCTTCACTAAATAGGTGTTCAATGAAGAGGTGTTTGCTATTTTAAGATTTGACAAAATGGCATAGACCTGTTTAGGAGATAGAGTCAACCCTTAATGAACCCAAGCTGTTTTGAGACAAGGGATTCTAGAATGCTGGTTTCCCTGTTCATATGTTCCACAATAATGTGCTGTATTGCCTTACAGCTAAGGCTGATTAGGCTTACATGTCTGTAGTTACCAGGGTCAGTGGTGGGTACTCCCTTGTAGAGTGGGATGACTACAGTAGCTGTCCTCACTTCAGGCAAGAATCCAGTAGTGAAACAGAGGATAAATAGGTTTAGTAGTAAGTTTATAAGGCTGTTTTGGTGCTGATAAGAAAATAAATGAACAAAGTGTCTGTACCAATGGAGCTAGTGCTCCTATCCATGAAGTGTGCCCTTAGAACTTATTCTGAGGTGACCAGAGGAGGGTGTGGGCAGGTTAATATGTGAAGGACGTTAGTAGGGAGATAAGGGTGTAAAGTTAGAGCTAAATTTATCAGCTAATATGCTGACTGGGAGATGAGTATGTGTTGTTATGTTTTAGCTCAGCGCAGTGCTAGGCATTCCTTCTAAGGTTTCTGACATCGTTATGAACAGTGCAGTGCTAGGCATTCCTTCTGAGGTTTCTGACATCGTTATGAATAGTGCAGTGCTAAGTATTCCTTCTGAGGTTTCTGACATCTTTATGAACAGTGCAGTGCTGGGTATTCCTTCTAAGGTTTCTGACATCGTTATTTACAGTGCAGTGCAAGGTATTCCTTCTGAGGTTTCTGACATCGTTATGAAGAGTGCAGTGCTAGGTATTCATTGCAGTGCTGGGTATTCCTTCTGAGGTTTCTGACATTGTTATGAACAGTGCAGTGCTAGGTATTCCTTCTGAGGTGTCTGACATAGTTATTTAGAGTGCAGTGCTAGGTATTCCTTCTAAGGTGTCTGACAGCTATGAACAGTGCAGTGCTAAGTATTCCTTCTGAGGTTTCTGACCGTTATAAACAGTGCAGTGCTAGGTATTCCTTCTGAGGTGTCTGACATAGTTATGAAGAGTGCAGTGCTAGGTATTCCTTCTGAGGTTTCTGACATTGTTATGAACAGTGCAGTGCTAGGTATTCCTTCTGAGGTTTCTGACATTGTTATGAACAGTGCAGTGCTAGGTATTCCTTCTAAGGTGTCTGACAGCTATGAACAGTGCAGTGCTAAGTATTCCTTCTGAGGTTTCTGACCGTTATAAACAGTGCAGTGCTAGGTATTCCTTCTGAGGTGTCTGACATAGTTATGAAGAGTGCAGTGCTAGGTATTCCTTCTGAGGTTTCTGACATCGTTATGAACAGTGCAGTGCTAGGTATGCCTTCTGAGGTTTCTGAGATCGTTATGAACAGTGCAGTGCTAGGTATGCCTTCTGAGGTTTCTGACATAGTTATGAAAGGCCTTGTGGTTCTCTTTTAAATATATGTCAATTTCCTGTCCCTTCTTATCTTTGGAGAATGTGATTTTGCTTCATTTATAGTTTTGGATCACTTTTAGAGGTTGGGATATTCAGTTTATTTTTATGGACAATATGTTTCTTTTTTTATTGTATAGTTTGCTTATTGTAAGATTCCACCGTAGGGGTTTATTCCTGAACCTAGCATTTTATTTATGTCTGATGGGTACCAGTGCCTCAATGCAAGCATTTAGATGAGCAAAGAAACTGTCAGTGAATGTAATAATGTGATTGTGAGATGCCATCATTGAGGAGAGGTGGGTGCTTAAATTTCATTAGGTTATCAGCTAGCTGTAATATATCATCATTATCATGAAGGGCCATACCACCTTCAGACTGAGGGATGTATAATTGTGCCATGCATTTGGTTTTTATGTATCATCTGATGAGCATGAAGCAGTATTCTTGTGTTGTTGTACAACTGATTCAACATTTATGTATCCAGTCAGTGAAGACAGTCATGCCCAAGATGTAATTTAGAATAGGAAGAGCAAGCTGATTTCTAGCTTGAACTGTATTCCTCAATGTCAAGGGAGTTTTTATTAAGCTCCTGTTTATGCTGCATTGCTGACTCTTCTTCATATGTTCCCGGATATTATACACTCCTTCTTGTTCAAATTCTTTTATATCACATTCCTTTTACAGGTTGATATTTTGTTTATGCTTCAGTTTTCCTGCTATAAAATGTTGCCTTTGCACATTTATTAAGAGAAGATGACATTGTTATATCATCTGAAAAAGATTTAACCATTTGTAAGTGTATTTTCTGTTGGTTGTCTAATGAGCTATACAGTTTTAAATTGCCAACAAAAGCAGATGAAATGTCACTGGACAAGGCTGGTTTCTGGAAGTCAAGTTGTAACTATAGCTTAGTCTGTGAAGTAAGCATCTTCAAAGGATATGGCCAAGGCAAAACTACAGTGGTGGCAAGGAATCACACTGGAGTATTACAGTTTAGATTTTTATTCCTAGGATAATAATTTGCACTTTATTAAGACTTAGCTGTAAATTGGTTTGCCATTTTTCATAGTGACTGCTACATAATTTATTAATGTACTGTATATTTTATACATTTGTATGCATTTTATAATCTATGAATATGGAATGCTGTCAGATATTTCAATATAGTGCCATACTTTGGTTCCAATCATTATTACAGCTCTATGTTATGGCTTTGTTTAGTAACAAATGATCCTTTAACTCATACAGTTTTCTTTTATTACCTTTCTGTTCTATTACCATGATTGATTTCCTTTCCAAATGGCTGTACACTCTGTCTATATCAGTTCCAGTATAATGTATATTTTGTCAGAAGTTAAGTTATTGATTTATAGTTCTTAGGATGGCTTGCAGGTCCACTGTTAAAGGGGAGTATTTTTCCCTGTTGTTAGCCATGTTGGTGTACATTCCAGATGTGTATATAAATAGTTTTACTCAAGGTTAAATCATTATGCAGAGACGGTGACGCCATTACCCAGAGGTTGGGTACAGAATCTGGACCTGGATTATCCAGTTAGGAGACTTTCTTAATTTTGCCTCAGTTTCTCTGTTGATTCACTTCATTTCATATTCTCTTTATTAGTAGTTTTTACTTCTTTTTTAACTCTAATATCCATTCAGCATTTTTGTTATATTTAATAGAATTTTCATAAACACTTCTGAAGAATGAACTGGTTTCTTCAGTGGTGTTACTATAGCTGTTCTTTCATAGGTCTTAAACTGTTCTGATGTTATGAATTGCTTTTATCATTTGCATGTTTCTAAGAGAATTTGATGATCTATTACCTTTTTCTATATACTTCTGCCACTTCTTGCTTTAGTTACTTTATATTTCTCTGTATTCAGTGTTTCCACAGTAGCATTCTACATGTTCCTTTCATTTCCTTTCTTGTTTGCATTTTTGTGATAGCCCTTTATCTGTTATTAACTTAGCTGCACAGTAGTATATTCTATTTAATTTTGTTACATCACACGGAAATCTTTTAACAGTCTGAATTACAGTGTTTGTCTGCTTTATCAATTTTCAGTTTAGGTCTTAGTTGTTTTATGTAGCCTTTCTCTTATCATTCTTAATATGTCTGCCCATCTCTACTAAAATCAAACAGGTTTTCCATTACATCATTCTTTTTGTGACAGAGAATATCCTCTTTGTCTGTTTCTTTCTCATTCTCTTGCTGTGCAATTCTACCTGGTCTTTCAACAAAGGCTCCTGAGAGGTTCCCAGAATTTCACCTTGTGGTACATCGTCTCCAAAAGTGTCCAACTGAGTTTGTTGCACAGCCATCCAGGGATTCATTGGCTCGTCATATTATAATAAGATTGAGTGCATCAGGGTCTCACACTAAACTTTCACTTCTCAGTTGATTTATCACTTCAGTTTCTATTTCTTTTCTGCATCACTAAACTTTTTTTTTTCTTTTTAGTACATCCTTCTTTTGCGTTCTTATTCTTTCTTTTATAAAATTTACAATGTCCAAATGTCTTTCTTTACCTGTTTATATATTTAAATATCTTTTGACCTGCAGTGATCATACTGGCATACCTCTCAACCTCTTAGCACAAGAAGTTTGGACAAAGCCTAAAATAGTGTGGGGAAAGGGCTCAAAAATAGGGACAGATATTAAAAGTTGTTGTTATGAACCTAGAAATGTGCTAGAATAATAGCTTTTGTGTTAGCATACATTGTTTAAAGGATATAAAGTCTGAAACTCAAACGTGTGCCATTATTTAGTGACTTCAGTGCTCAGTGATTTGACAGAAAACCATGAATTTTATGAGGAACAGTCCAAAAATATGAGGCAAAAATATGGACATTCTGCAAAAATCTGGACAGTTGAGAGGTACGCATACTGGTTAGCACAACTTTCCTTTTTCTTTCCCCAAGTCCATGCTTCTTTTTATTTATTTCGATTGTCTATGGGTTTTGTTCTTTTTGTCATAGCACTTCCTTGGTTGCATCTTTTTCAGGATGGGACAATGTTTCTTTGTCTAGGTGGTGTATTGTTCTGATCTGCTATATTAAAGATCATAAATTACTATATGTAGCTTTTAACATTTTTTTTGGTATAAGTATTTTTCTTTCCTCCAGCTTATTTCTTGCTCTTGCTCTGTAGCCTCTGTGTAGACATTCTGTTTGTTACATATTAAAAGCAATGCGTAATCTCTTTTTATCTTTAGCTGCTGACTTTGTTGTCTCTATGTCTCTTACTTGGCCTGTCATGTTTATGGACTGTTACTTTCATTTTCCCCTGGGGAGCAATTCCAGCATGGTCTTTTCCTGGGGTAGGAATGTTTCTGTGTTCTTGGGATTCCGTGCTATTTTTTTCAGTCCTGGCACCAGTGCCATGAGTAGGCGCATTTTTGTTCTGGGACCTATGTACCCAGTCTTTTTTTTTCCAAGTCTCCACGGGGGATTAACTGGTGAGGAAGGAAGTACCTTTTATTTGATCGAGACTTTGAAAATCTATTGGCGCACTAAGATGTACCATTACTGCCTACTGACAGGACATACTGCTTAAGCTTAATGTTACTGTACCTGTCTCTTGCAGCTCTCTTGCTTTCATCATAAGTACATACTTGTACTTTACCTCTATTCTTGCGTTTAAGAATTCTAGTAATTTGCCCGTTGTTTTATTAGTAAGTAATTATCCTTGATGCTGCAAGCAGAACATTTTCTCAGTGATGCTGTGACTTTTGGTATGAATGTTAATAGTGGTTTTAATTTTGTTTATGATAAGCACTATTATATATCTCATGTATTATATTTATTTTATAAAGTTGTCATATGATTATTTCATTTTGGAGTTATGTGACACTGAGCAAAAATATGAAGTGAATTTTTATAGATCACACTTTATATTTTACACTTATTTTAAATGCTGAACGTATATATATTGTCCACTAAATCTGTATTGCATAACACTTTTCAGATTACTTCATTGTGGAGAAAGTTATGCTGATGTACAATATTTTGTATAAATAATCGATCTGTAAGCCCATACAAATAAGCTTTATTGTACATTATAGAACTAGGACTGCATCTCTTTATGCAATCCATGAGTTTTATAGAAAGTCATCCAATCTGGAACTGATACAATTGTTTTACATTACACAAAATTATTGAATTGAATTCAGTATTATACAAAGATGTTGCAATGTGAACTAAAGAAAACTACTTTTTTTTTCATTTCTATCAGATCTATGCTCATGACAGCATGTGATTTAGGTGCAGTAACAAGGCCCTGGGAGATATCAAAACAGGTGAGAGAAATGTACTGAAATGATGAATAAATGACACATTTTTCAGTCTGTGGGACTTAAGTCTGTGAGGCAACTTTGCTTTACGTATGTATTAAGCTTTAAAAAATACAATTGGTCATATGCTATTCAAATTAAAGATAAGGCTGTTAATTCCTAATGTCCTTTTTAAATAGAGTACCAGAATGCTCAGAGTGCGGGTGTTATCATAAAACACGATACACAGTGTTTCCCACTGCTGCATCCTTCTCACGTGTGAATATACATATCATGCTGTGTTTGAAGAGGGAAGCTATTGTTGCATCATGCTAAACAGCTTTACTGTTTAGAACTGTTCCATATTCACAACATGATTTAGGGCAGGTAGATAAGAAGGCATGAAACACTGCTAGTCTAGCCTTTCAACTTAACTAGTAAAGGAAGTCAGTAAAATGAGTGACAATTGCTTAAACTTCAGAGAGGGCAAGTAATTGTGCTGAAAACATCACTACAAACCTAACTGATAGTCTTTTTATGTAGAACAAAAACAAATATCTCTATTACTATTTCTGGAAACTTGCATAGTAAGAAAAAGTGTGCAGAGTGAAACTTCAAATACATTACAGGTGAATAACTAAGAGAATAAAAAATGTACAGTCATGACAGGAATTAATGAAGGTGTCACCACCTAAAGCCTTCTCAATTAGCTTAATGATCACAGCCTCTGTATAAAAGTATATTTGCATCACAGAGCTATTTAATCTGTGAATCATAGAATTTTAGATTCTACCAGAGACCAACAGGAAAAAAGAAAGTGGGCCCTCCTGATCCATACATCAAATATATCGCCCATTGTGTCAGTAAGTGAAACAGTGATAGTTGAAAAAGCAACACACACTTTGTTGTACAGTCATGTGGGCTATCAGTGGGGTCTCCTTAAAAACATCTGGCTCATACGATAGTTCATTTGAGAATGGCAATTAACTAATTGCATTGCTTCTATAACTGTAACTGAAGGCATTTGACAGTAGAGGTAAATGAAGATTTTTTTATGTTTTTCAGTTCACTTTGACAGTCAGTATCTGTTAGTTGCTAAGCTCTTTAAGCCTATATTAGTAATTTCTGATATTGCAATGACCATATGAATCCTGGGAGTGAATGACTTCAAATGTAAAACCCTGATAGGTATACAGAGAGACATATACGTTCCCATGCGTGTTACAAATGCAAGTAAGACAGCAGTCCTGAGTGTAATCTTTACTTTACCTTGAATGATGCCAAGGTGCAAAGAAAATACAGTTGCCTTCAACAATTGGTTAAATAGCTGGTGTCATTCCATGGGGATCCACTATGCCCAATAAATGCTAAGGATGCACATCTCATTCGGCATACTGCATAAAGAATTTGCTGGTCCCATAGTGACTTTTAAAAAGTACACAATGAGGAACCTTGTTTGCAGACAGAAACGCCTCCGAGTCAAAAAGCTTCTTAACGCTTTTATTTTGAACAAACCAAAGGCAGACCACTGCAGCTTCTTCAGAGAAACAAGTTAAACAAAAAACACTCACTTTAAAAATACTACATCAGGAAATGACATATTCCTGTTTCCTGTTACCAAACAGTTGTATTTAAAAACACATACAAAGTGCTAAAAAGTTAAAGGCATCCCACATTTAGAATCATTTTTAAAAGTAGCACACAACAATAAGAAATGGATTCAATTATATGAAAAAGATCTCAGCGACTTAACAATAATATGGATGACAAAAAACAGATGTCATTACTATTTACAATAAACTACTATACAAAAATATGTAAGTAGATCTGTCAAAAAATATACTCTAATACTCACTTAAAACATTAAAAACAAGTTTGCCTTATATGAGGTGTGTATAAGGGATAAATACTACTCATGTTTGCTCAGGCTTAGTTTATTAAACATTCTATTTGTGCTGTAACCATGCAGGACTAAGGAAGAAAGAAAGAAAGAAGAAAGGAGAAGTATCCTTTGCCCTGTGCGACCTATAAGATTCAGCACGTGAGAATCCATTGTGTCTTCCTACTAAGACCACTAAGACTAGGTTATAAACCTGACTGTTAGGTTGAGTAAGCCCTGAATAGTAGACGGTCAAGTCAACTAGCTAGACCTAATGTGTTAGTGCAAGGAGCTGATAACACACAACACTGCCAAATCATCCAATATGTGTTGCCTGATATACGGGTCAGACCTAAAGTCAGAGAAAACTATATAGTAACAGTAGATTTTACCTAAAATAACTTTTTAATTTAAGAACTGGGGCAATGTTGCAGTTAGTGTTAAGGCCAGGAAGACAGAAAGCGTCCAAGCGCAACTGCCAATCCAGCTCAGGAACTATTACAAAGGGATATCCAACAGCATAGTTTTTATAAAAGGAAAGGAATGTCCAGATGTGGATTCTGTAATTTCTGCAACAATGTCCGAACGGGGGAGACATTCCTTGTTAGGGACAGGAAGTTTGTCATCAAGCATGCACTTAATTGTGAGAGCAAATCAGTTATATACATTGCTATGTGCAACTGCTGCTCTGGGTTCTACATCGGAAAAACCGACAGGAGACTGCGAGATAGGATGTATGAGCACTTGTATGCAATTAGGACATGTAAAGATGACAACGCACTGGCCAAACATATTGCATTGTTCCCAGGACATAGTTTTAGCTTTATGGCTATAGACCATGTACCCTTAAAAATCAGAGGGGGCCCTGTATCTTTAATACTAGAAAATTGTGAGCTGGATTGGCAGTTGCGCTTGGACGCTTTCTGTCTTCCTGGCCTTAACACTAACTGCAACATTGCCCCAGTTCTTAAATTAAAAAGTTATTTTAGGTAAAACCTACTGTTATTATATAGTTTTCTCTGACTTTAGGTCTGACCCGTATATCAGGCAACACATATTGGATGATTTGGCAGTGTTGTGTGTTATTAGCACTTTGCACTAACACATTAGGTCTAGCTAGTTGACTTGACCGTCTACTATTCAGGGCTTACTCAACCTAACAGTCAGGTTTATAACCTAGTCTTAGTGGTCTTAGTAGGAAGACACAATGGATTCTCACGTGCTGAATCTTATAGGTCGGGGCAAAGGATACTTCTCCTTTTTCTTTTCTTTCCCTCCCTTCTTCTTTCTTTCTTTCTTCCTTAGTCCTGCATGGTTACAGCACAAATAGAATGTTTAATAAACTAAGCCTGAGCAAACATGAGTAGTATTTATCCCTTATACACACCTCATATAAGGCAAACTTGTTTTTAATGTTTTAAGTGAGTATTAGAGTATATTTTTTGACAGATCTACTTACATATTTTTGTATAGTAGTTTATTGTAAATAGTAATGACATCTGTTTTTTGTCATCCATATTATTGTTAAGTCGCTGAGATCTTTTTTCATATAATTGAATTCATTTCTTATTGTTGTGTGCTACTTTTAAAAATGATTCTAAATGTGGGATGCCTTTAACTTTTTAGCACTTTGTATGTGTTTTTAAATACAACTGTTTGGTAACAGGAAACAGGAATATGTCATTTCCTGATGTAGTATTTTTAAAGTGAGTGTTTTTTGTTTAACTTGTTTCTCTGAAGAAGCTGCAGTGGTTTCAAAATAAAAGTGTTAAGAAGCTTTTTGACTCGGAGGCGTTTCTGTCTGCAAACAAGGTTCCTCATTGTGTACTTTTTGGTCTGACTTGTTTGAAAGCAGTTTCCATAGTGACTTTTAGGCAGAGTCCAGTTGATGAACATTTGAACAAGACTAACATACTTAGTCCCAAAATCTGATCACATTAAGATGGCTCTCCTCAATTCCAGAAGTCTAAACAATAAATTACATCATCTTGAGGTACTCCTGCATTTGGAAAGCATCCATGTCTGTGTTGCTGTTAAAACTTCATTTAAATGTAAAAAGAGTAATCCCTCTAGGGCTTTGTGCTTTTTATGCCTTCAAACCCAATGGCAACAGGGTTGGGGTCTCCATATTTGCCAAGGAACACATTACATCCAGGCATTTCTGTAGGGACTCTCAGACTGAACTCATTGAACTACACATCACTCTAGACAGGATTAATAATCAACTAACGGCTTGTTACAGCGCACCTTCTTTGCTTCCGGATGACCATGTAAGATTTTTCAGTAATTGATCTGCCTATTAGCAAAAACTCTTTCAGTTTGGGTGACTTTAATTATAATAAACTGGGACACCTATAAGTCCTACGTAGGATATGCCCAAAAATTTCTAGACTCAATAAACAAAAAGTCCTTTGAGCAGTTAGTAAATAATCCTCCTACAGGACACAGCATTTATTAGCACCTTTTTTGAATTATCACTTATGTCATAGGCAAACATATATTTATATAAAAGAAAACAAACCATATTAACATATTCACAGTTACAAATATTATACATCACATATATTCTACTGTACAATTATCATGAATCCAACATTACATAAATTGCTCAATTACTGTCTTCTCTTAAACCTCACTCCTACTGCAGAATATTATTCTGCATGTATTGTTCACACAACTTCCATTTTTTCTATGTAATTTGCTCTGACCTCCTTGTAAAGATCCCTCATCCAGTTCTCACATGTCTTTTATAATATTTAATACTTCAAATATGGTTGGCTTGCACTTTGATTTCCATTTTCTAGTAATTACTTTTTTATTAGCCACCAGAATTAAACTTAAATAGGCCTTGCTATGTCTAGACAAATCAGATCCTGTATCCCAGCTCAAAAATATAATTTCTTTATTTACATCCATTTGTTCACCCAATATTTCTGACAAAGTACTCTGTAGGGGATTTTTAAAGTCTGTTAACTCATTACATTCCCAAATATATGTTTCCAGTTACTCCTTTCTTCCCTGTCACACGTCCAACATTTGCCATCTACCTGATGAAAAAATCTTTGAAGATTACTTAGGGTATAAAAATACCTATGCAAACACTTCCAAACAAACATCTTAAATCGTCTAGACTTTATTGCATATTTGGGAACCATGCAAATGCCCTCCCATTGTTTCCTTGTGAATTGCTTATCCAGTCTCTCTACCCAATCTTTTCAACCCCCTCTGACTGATTCTTATAGTTACTGTGCAATATTTTATATGCTCTACTAATTATTCCTTTATAACAGCAGCTTCTGTTCCAGATTTAACTAAAAACTCTACCTGTGCAGGTTTTTCACTTAGGATTCCCCTATCTCCTTTTCTTTGCCTGTACTGTGATATCAATCCATGATAGGAAAGGCAGTCTCTAGCCTGCAGTCCAAATGTCTTCTTGGCCTCTTCCCATTCTATTACCTTTCCCTCTCCAATTATTTGCTCCCATTGGTTCCTTTTTCCAGTTTTCTTCAGTAAATTTCAGCCCCTTTTACTATTCTCTGTACTCTAATTATAGTCATCCCCATCAGCAGAATCTCTTTTTTTTCCATTCTCATGTTGACTTATCTCTTGGAATACTTTCTGTTACTTTGTGACTATAAGGCTGTTATTATTCTCCTTAAGGATCTGCATCCAAAATCTCACTTTCTACGTATTTCTTGAATTTCCCCCACTTCATCATCATCCCTTTCCATTTTGAATTATAGTTTTATTGTGTTATGTATATGAGCCTTGACTGTGTTGCTCTGAAATATCTCTTCAAATCAGGAAATCCTAAACCACCTTGTTCTATAGGAAGGATCAACTTATCCCATTCAACACTTGCCCTCTTCTCCTCCCAGATAAAATCCTTCAACTCTTTATTAATTACCATTCACAATTTCTCCTCTGGTTGATAAAAATATGCCTGACCTGTGTATAAAACTAGAGGAACTAAAAATATTTTCAATGCTTGCATTTTGCTTTCCATATGCATAAACAAGAGCTTCCAGTCTCTCAGATTTTTGTATCATCTTTGGTTAAGCCTCTTCCCACTTATCCTTAGCTGCCATAACATAAACCTTTTTTAACCCATACTCCTAAATGCTTCGTTTTATCATGTACCCATAAATATAGGTATAGTTGAACCAATGTTTGTATGGGTACATAGTTTACGACTAGAGTCTTTTTCTATCCTGATTACTTTTTATATCCTGAAAAGACTTTAAACTGTCTCAGAATGTTCCGTAACACTAAGATGTCCTTTTGTGGTTTTATCCAGTACAAAATAATATTGTCTACAAATAAAGCCAACTTTTTTTGATTATCATACCAATTATAATTAGAAATTCTGTGTCCCTATTCTATTTTCCAATTGCTGTAAATATAATACAAATAACAAAGGGGAGGACACAGCATTCTGACCCAATTCTTAAAAATATGGCCAGTTCTTGTACAACTCTACTCCTCTTGTATCTTCTTCCTCAGTGAAGACTGACCATAAATGTCTGATCGTCTCCTTTAAACTCACAAAACAAAAATGATTTAAGGACTACAAACATGTCGGCCTCAAGCTTCTCTGTGACAAAATATCAAAATTCCCTTATGCCTCTAGCTCCCCAATCTTAAAACAACAGCAAGCTTCCATAAGGAATATTCTACCCATTAAGAATATGCATAGAGCTAACTGTCCCTGTCAGAACCAGCTATCAAGGGATAACATCAAAACCATTACAAAAAAATATGAAGAACATTCTCAGGTCCAGTAAAGGAGCCCATGAATATAGGCTGGCCTTCAAAGCCAAATATAATGATAAGTACTTATTTAGCTATGTTCTAAAACTAAAAAAAAAACAATACTGTACATTGCTCTGAACATATACATAATGATGCCTTCTACTGGGTCAGAAAAGAAGTTGTCATTATGAACATATACATTATGACACCTTCTATTTTGACCCAATAGACATTGCCAAATTGACAATATCCTTACAAACAAATTTTGTGCTAATGACATCCTCAGGACATCTATTCAAAGACCCAAATTATCTGAATCCCTTACTCCCATAATTATATCTAAAAATCTATTACTAAAAGTGCCAACCTAGACCAAAAACTTACGTCATCTTCCTATCAAATAGCTGGGGATGAAGTGGAGGCAGTGATAGATTTATTTTCACGGGTTCAAAGATTTCTGTAAGATGATTGCTTCCATGAAATTAAAATATGCTTGCTTCTTGGAAGGAAAGTTTTGGCAAATCAGGACAATATTTTAAACAGCAAAGTCATCAGTCATATTGCCAACAAAAATCTGTATAGTTAAAGCTGTGGTTTTCCCAAGAGTTGGATTATAGATAAGGCTGCTCACTGGAAAATTGATGCTTTTGAACTGTGGAGTTGGAAAAAATTGTTGAGACTCCTATAAACTGCACATGATCAACTCAGTCAATACCCAAGGAAATAAACATATACTATTCACTGGCAAGTCTTATACTAAAACTAAAACTCAAATACTTGGCCATATAATGCAAAGACTGGATTCGGTAAAGAAGACACTGATGTAGAGAATGTAGAAAACAAAAAAATGGATTTAGCAGAAGCTAAGATGGATAGCCAGCACTACTGAAGTAAGGAATATCAATTTAAAAGAACTTAAAAAGCAGCTGCTTACAGATAGGCTTAGTGTCCTAAAGTTTTTAATGTTATGAAGTCAGATTTTACTTAATGACTAAACTTCTGCCAAGATATATCTAGTGCTATTTTGCCAAAGATAATCAAAGAAGGAGGAAATAAAAGAAAACAATTGCAGTTGTATGGACTCTTGACTACCTTGATGAAAAAATAAGACTTTGAAGGAATGACATACTGGAACAGCTTTTGCTGTTGCCCAAATTAAAATAGGGAAAGGAAAACAGCTACACTGCTATGTATGTTTCAGCTTTATTCCTGAGAAATCAAGTGGGAAGATGTATGTGCAACACCTTAGCTTTCTAAAATCATTTTAATAAACATGCTAAGAATTAGGTTTCAGTATTGTAAAAGAATGTTTACAAAATATTTACTGAATATGTGGCCAAGTTTGGAAAACTAGATCATGATTGTAGTTATGGAGGGACAGTAAGGCAAAGTTTGACAGAATTATATGGGGACTGAATTAATGATAAGTGGAAACAAAAAAGGTTGTTATCCAAAAATAATTATTTTTTAAGAATGGCTTAAAGCCTCTTGTAGTTGTGGAAGCAGTAAACAAAAACCTACATGTTTTACAAGTAGGCCAGTCTGAAATGACAGGTAACAGTGTACAAGAACATAGTTACATAAGACATATTCTCAAAAATATGGAAGGCAGTCAGGTTAATACTTGTAATTGCTTATTGCAGGGTGCAACATCATGAGGTTTAATACAGACAGGTTGCCTAATGGTGACCCATCAATCTAAGAAAATTACTTAGTAAATTAAAATAAAAATTTAATTGGAATATAGCCTGTTGATACAGAAAAGTTAACTAAAAGTGACCTGTAAAATGAGTCTCAAAATGTATTTTGCCTCCTCACTTCCCCAAAAACAGGCCCATCTAATAAGCCTCAGTGTGTTCATTCCCACTCAGCCATCACATGGCTGCTGGCAAAAGTAAAAATCAACAGGAGAAAGCTATTATCAAGTTAGTCATAAAGGTTGCTCAACCCCAGCCATCTATGGGATCATCTGACTTCCTTGTAGCTAGTTTGCTCACCAATTTGCTTGGCTGTCCATGGCCACAAAACATTCTGACAGGCAGTTAATGGACCCACAGAAGAGAAAGACAATATCACCATCAGACATTGCCTTGCTTAAATGGCCACCTAGTGGCTTGCCACTTTCTCAATGCTGCAACTACCTAATCTGTCTGAGGATCTGAAAGGAAGCCTGTATTAACATGAACAGTCAAGCATTTCTTATAAGCCATAATCCCACTCAGGTGGCTGATGTAAGTACCTGCATCATTGCAGGAGCATGCTTTTCCTTCCATATGTGCATACCTACTGCCTCTTATGCAGTAGGAATGGCTGCCATCACAGTCTTGGCAGTGCCAAGCTCATATCGTCTGTTGGTCTGTAATTCAGTGCCGGACAAGCCTCCAGTTCCATGTAAGCAATTATCAAGCTGAAATTACTTCTCCCTCTGCCTGGATGGGTGAGCCATCACCAGCCACTCATTCCTCTCACCCCATCCAGTTCGTCCAATGGCTAAACCACTTCTCAAACTCAGGTCATAATGGTCACAGTCAGGGCTTTCTCACTGTATGTCACAGAGCCAGACCAAAGCATCACTGGATTATTTCATGTTTTCTTGCAGTGTTAAGCCATAAAAGGTAACAAAAGTCTTACAAAGTTTGTACTAAAAGGAATGGGTCAGAAAGCAACAGCTACCAATGTGCTGACTGGCAGGTTCTTACAGCTTTATGAGAGCCAGAGACAAAAGATTCAGAATTTGACTAAACAGTGTACTGTGTTAGCTTTTGAAAGAATAAGAGCAGATGCCAGGATTATTCCAAATGAACACAGAATATGAAGGCACTAGAACAATACATTTAGCATTTAGGACAGATGGCCAGACTAGCTACAGTGTATATTTCAACTCAGATGCCAAACAAGACTTTGCAGGTCATAGATAGATTATACAAGCTTCATCTCATTCTGTGGTAGACAGATTACTGAAAATACAGGACAAAGAATCTATAATGTGACTCAAAGTTTACGCAAAAAGGGAGAGTTATCTGTTGACCTAGATTCAAACCTGATCAGAGAAAGATTAGGGCAACCAAAGACAAGGGATGGTAATGTACATACTAGATTAATGGCAGCTTCCAAAAATATATATAAAACAGATTAGTAAGGAATCCAAAAATGAACAGCAAGTTGCACATTAAATTGTCAATAAAATTTGGGGCATGGATCCTGCAACTGTTCATTTTCAAACAGTAGCATATTCCAGAAATAGATTTCATCAGGCAAGATTTCTAAGACTCCCTGTGTCTGTTCCTGTTTGATTAATGTTGCAGAATCATTACAGCATGTATGGAAGGCATGAAAAGTGCTCTATGCACACACCCCCAACTATCAAGGCCAAGCAGACAACATTTCAGAGTGGCCAGTGAGAGAAACTGGATACGAGTTAACATTTTTGGCAGCAGTTATTCTGGACATTTAGATAATGGCCAAACATTTTATTACCGCAACTATACAATATTAGGCAGTGACTAACTTGGCAGAAGAGAGTAGGAAACACAGACAGTAGTTTGTATTTAGTTAAAAGGAAGAAAAAAGCTCTTTGTCAGCTGTGTTTTGTTGCCTTGACCAAGACAAACAAGCATTAGCTGAAGTTTACCCAGCAGGGGGAGAACTATAAATTCTGAAGCAGACATAGCACTCTTAAAAAGCAATAATGTTTTACAAAATGTTATGTCTTTATCTTGGATTGAGAAATATAAAGTGTTATAGCAGATAAAATTGGTCTAGAATCTACAGTATCTAAGAGACAGCATTTTCAAATGCTACATAACAGTCTGAAAAAGTGAGAGAAAAGCAATACAGAACCACTTTCCTTGGAAAAACTAATGCCTTTAAGAGGTGTAATGAAAACATAGATGAATGTGCTAAAACTAAACTGTGGGTTGTTCTTCAAGCTACATCTAATTATATTTAAGTGATTAGCAATATGGATGTCTCAGTTGCATAAGTAT
This sequence comes from Protopterus annectens, assembly GCF_019279795.1. NCBI lineage: Eukaryota > Metazoa > Chordata > Ceratodontiformes > Protopteridae > Protopterus > Protopterus annectens. Next base: position 380,629,028 of record NC_056732.1, on the reverse strand, counting down.
GCATGAGACAGACATTGCTGGTATTGGTTGGCAGGGAATAAAATTAAACCATGTGGGAAGACAATATTTCAAGATGGTTTAAATATGTTGATTCATATGCCCCTTACTTCTCTAGAAAGAGAAACCAGCACATTGAAATGCAATCTGCTACAAAGAGTGGTGAATGAACAAGCAATGTTCAAACTGTTTCAGATCAACATAAAGTAATTCTAGATGTAAAGAATATTATTAATCATGCGGCAATAAATATCAGTATGTAAGTAAGCACTTTCTTCCATTTGCATCAGAAAATGCTTGCAAAAGAAATAAAATGGTATGTTACATGATGTTGGAAAAAATGCTTGTATTAGTCATCGCTTCACTGGTAGCTGTCCAGCAGTACTAATAGTTGTAAAATGGCTTCAGGCTACTAGTAGGCTCTCCTTTTGTAACAGATATGTGCTTTAATTAACAATAGAAGTCAGACTTCAAAGCCAGAAAAAGTAAAATCTTCTTCTTCTTTCGGCTTTTCCCAGTTAGGGGTCACCACAGCGGATCACTGTCCATTCATGATTAGCAGTGGAGTTTTACAGTGCCAAGTTGCCAGCCCAGCGCTCAACCTTCCACAAAAGGCACACACACACATGCACTCACGCCTAGGGCCAATTTAGTGTGTCCAATCTCAATATAAATTTAATGAAAATAGTTTGTCAGATCAGTAGCACTGCTTTGCATGTAATTTTATACAAAATGGAACAGTTGCCATAGAGATTTCTAATGAGAAAATGTAACCAAATGTTACTGCTTTAGGAAAGGGCAAGTGGTTGATCTGTCACTCCACGGAAACTAATGAGATATAGAGGATTATGATCAGGTCGCTGATCATAACCTGCTTATTATGTGTTGAAGACATGGATCCCAAGAAATTCACCTCGAGATCGAGGACTGCTGATGTGATGTGTTCATAAGGAGTACAAGGAAAGAGTTCCTTGGCTTGTGTTAGAAGGTAATGGAACATCTTCTAGAAACTGGCTGAATAATGTCACCTACATCAGAGAGAAATATGAGAAGCATTTGAAAGTTAAGTTCTAGAGAAGCTCTTGTTAAACATAAAACTGTATTTAAAGAAGAAATAGATATGTTAAAAATTAACAACTAGCATTTGTGTTTTAGAAAGTGTCAAACCTATATTTTTTTATTCTAGATCAGTTCTTTATGTTAATGTCGGTGCATTAAATAGATTCATAGGTTCATAGGTATTTACTAGGCCAACGACTACTGTGGCCTTTACAAGTCTAGCCAAGCATGCCAAATGTATCCCACAAATTTATCTGCCTTAGAGATTACTTTAACAGGTATATGTAAGCTAAGGAAAATTTTAAAGCTGCCTGCCTCTGTCCATTAGAGACATAGGTGCTAGCCCCTGGGTGTATTTCCGAGTTCCCATCCACTAGTCTAGGTATGAATTGAACAGGGTTTGGAAAAAGCTCTGTTTCATATGGCTGGGAAGCCTTTTCCAGAGAAAAGAAAATCTGTGAGACACATACTTGTCCCTCCAACATGTCCTATTTTTGTTATAAGCAAAGTTTAAATCTCTAGGCTGTAGGAAACAGAGTACAGAGATAGGGCTTTGAGGCAGTCTGCACAGTACATGCTGTTTACTCCCTCTATTCTTTTTATGAGGAATCTCTGTAGATATTCCAGTTGCTGCCTGTGCTTGGGTAGGTACATACCGAAAGGGACAGTGTACTCAATGAAGACAAGATGAAGGATGAAAACAGTGGAACGATGACTTCCTTGGACCTGGATGACATGTCCTTGCTTATAAGTTGAGCAACACAGAATGATTTTCTTACTACCTTACACACATGTTAGTCAAAAGCCAGATCATGGCATTGAGCAGTAACATCTTTAGATTTCCTTGGGTTAGTTTTGCTATGTTGGAAGGTTTACCAGTTCGGGATTGCCTAAAAAAAAACACTATGGGGAGGACACTATTTTACCCAATATTTAAAAGCCTAGAGGGTAAGGTGCAGACCATCCTTGACAAAGCAGCATGGCCTGTTGACCTTGTCCTCTTATGCTAACAAATATTGTACCCCCTTGGAATGACACTAGAAACAAATCCAATTATTAAGTCAGTCGTTTTCTGTTCATATTGTAGCATCACCCTTTGTGAAGGTAGAATGCTGCTCAGTGCTAGGCACATACAAGCCTGTACATATAGTCTGAGACTCCATAATGTCTCACTTCATATAGTCCAGGGAGATATGTCTCAGGTCACATACACCCACATTGACTATGACTGAGTCATACTGGCACTTGTGGTCTAATGACTTGATTATGTGAGTGATTTGGTGTATACTGACCTTGACAGACTACTTACTACAATTTTCCATTTATTCAATGTGGTAATCGGGACATCTGTATGTCTCACAATGGAGTCTTCTGTGACTAAAATATTCTGTAGTGTGTTGGCTTGCCTTATGGCCTTTGTAGTCACGGCTCCAAAGGGTGTGGCAGTATATGTCGTGGTGGGTGTTGCTTTGTTGGAGTGCTTTTGCAATTGCTGAGGTTTATTTTTGTAGGATGAATGTCTAGAAAGTCTTTTGGGTTTATGAGGTTTCTTTTAAATGCCTCAGCATATGTTGGTCTATGTGTTGGGTCAATCTTATGTGAGGTGGGTGTAATGCTTACATTACTGACAACCTGATTGCTATTTTGAATGCTTTTTTGTGGAATTCTTGCCATCAGTGACATTGTGTAATTACATCTCTCACATGCTGTATCTGTTACTTTAAGGATTCGTTAATTGTCAATGAAGAAGAAACAATTATTATATTCTCTCAGGATGTCCATTATCTACTTAGCTAGCGGTGGAGAAATTGAGAAAGTACCCCTCCGTGGTATCAAGCCTTATCGGTGATCTACAAAGGGGCGATACAGCAGGGGTTTACAGCAGGCTAGCTCAGGAGCTGTGAGGGTAGAAATTACAATAACAGCTAGGCTATTTTATGACTGAATTCATGTGGCAGTACTCCTCAATCTACAAACAAGTTGCTCTGTGCACAGATGAGTACTGGGTAAAGTTACAGGAAAACTTTATAAGAAGAATTTCCTTTCCAAGTGCCTGCATTTACACAAGGCACTGCTAATCTCTGCTGCATGGTGAGCAGAAAATTTTATAGATTCAACGAAATGTGACTATAAACTAAAAAGCGCTCTGGCCAATGAAATAATCTCACTTTAAGTTTCTGTGTGTGTTTATTTCTACTGCCACTAGAATTAAAATCCCAGACTTCTTAAAGTAAAAGTATAATTTAGTTAGCCAAAAGTGAAAAGGTACCAAAAACAAATCAGCAACTAGCTACAACAAACAATTACAATGAGATTCTAAGGCAGAGTGACCAGCAATAAGGAACACACACTTTAAGGCAATTTCAAAGCACACTGTAGAAACCCAGAGCAAGGAAAAGCAAATAAAATGCAGAAAAATGCAATTATTAATCTGAAAATACAGCAGTAGTCTTCATAGATAATATAATGTCCCTCTTCTCCTTCTCCCACCAGGAACAAAATAAAGGCACTAATCCCAAGTTAATTCAAGAAACGCATTTCCAAGGCTATCCAGTGATTGCTAGTCTAGATCCAGATGGTACAGATTTCAAAAGCAAGCTGGAAAGAAGGGTGTAACACTCTGAATATTGTAGTCTGCACTAACTGAGTGGGATGATATGAATTAGAGGTTAACAAAGCCTTTAAGAGTCTAAGGGAAGGGGGGGGGGCTTCTCAGTTTCATCTTTCAGTACCCAGTAGAATGAGTAAAGCTAAATTTGCAGTATAGGTAGGCAGATCCAAAGCCACCAAGTTTAAAAAGCACAACAGAAACTACATGGGGGGAGGGACTTCAGGCCCACATATATCTTCAGGCCTACAGATTTCTCAAAACAGTGAAACAGGGAATAAAAGCAGCAGATAAAATGGGTAAACAGAACAGGCACTGCAGAAGGTAGCTCTAAATGGCTAAAATGTAAGCGTAGACACAAAGAAAGAAAATAAATTGACTTCCCCAGCTTCTTTCTGATATTAAAACTCCATCGATAAGTGCTTGGAAATGTAGCCCAAGTCATTAGAAAACCAGGCAAAGCTAAACTCTCGCCATTAAATATCAGTCAATAAAGCAAAATAACCAATGAAAAACAAGTGACATTTTTATTTATTTATCATTTGTTTACCAGTTAAGTCCAACTTGGAACGGGCTAATTTTCAGTGGAGGCCCAGGGAGAGGCACTCCAGTCACATGTTTTTAAAATGTGGGAGGAAACCCACATGAATGCAAGGAGGACATGCAGACTCCATACAGCAGTACGCACCCCAGCCAAGAATCAAACCGAGGAACCTCTTGCTGTGAGGCAACAATGCTAACCTCTGCACCACTGTGCCATTCAAGTTGAAGCCCAACTGTTAAAATTTTCCTTCGAGCAGCAGTATATCATGCTGTCACCTAGATAGATACTCAAGTCACAGGCTGCCCAAAAATACAGGCCTACAGATTTCTCAAAACAGGAAATAAAAGCAGTAAATAAAATGCAAAAATGGAATGGGCACTACAGAATGCAGTCCTAAATGGCTATAAAATTAATCGCAGACACAAAGAAAGAAAGAAAAGAAAATTACTTCCCTGGCTCCTTTTCTAATTACAAAAACTAAAGACACCTGAGTAAGTATTGGAGTCGGATGTCGTGGACAATGCATCAGTCCAAGCTGAGTTCATTAAACGTTCAACTGACAAGTATATACTTTTGATACAAATTCATGAATATGCTTTCAAATAGAACAATAAAACAATTGCACCAAAGATTATGCCATACCAGAACACTAGCATTAAGTACCAGAGATGGAGAAGTACTGAGAGGGTCTAGAGTCATAGTTACTCCTCAAGGACATTTTATACTTTTGAAAATGTTGCATCAAAGTTACGCTGGAAAGCTCAGAATTAAAGGCTTAGGCAGAATATATGTATGTTTGTCTAGCATGGAAAAGGATGTAAAACTGGAAGAGGAGCTGTAGTGAATGACCATCAAAGAGTAATCACCTCTGAATATAATGGCATAGCCATAAGAGTGCTGTGAGACGTCATAGTCAAGAGTGCATATAGACTGGCTTGGCCCATCTTGGAAAGAGTTTCTAGTTTTGGCAGATGCATTTTCAACAAAGATGGATTTCTGTGCCAAGATATCAGCTACTTTGCTTACAACAGCTGAAACTCTGAGGCAGGTTTTAACATGCATGATATTCCAGAAATGCTGCGGTATGAGAATTTATCTTGATTTGTCAGAGTGGAATTTGAAAATTTTATGAAGAGGAATGAAATTTAGCATGTAACTACACTTTCCACTGCCCTTCTAATGGCCTGGCAATGAGGACTGTACAGACCTTGAATAAAGGGATGAAGAAACTGAAAGGCAGAGCTGTAGAAACAAAATAATATGCTGTTTCACTGTGAAATACTTGTGCTATGAAGACTGCAACTTATGTTTCACTTGTGCCACATTTAAAACAAAAATCTAAAGAAAACAATTTATTCAAACACATATTTTTTTCAGAGACAGAGAGATGAAATGTTTTAGACTTGAAAGTAAAATCTATGTGAGGAACTACAGTTAAGTCCCTAAATGATTTTTTGCATCATTGTCATTTGTTCAGAACATTTTTTACATTGGTCATTGGTGTTCATCTTTAAGGACTGTGAGTAGATGGAAATGTCATTAAACAGTACAGATGTTCCCACATATTTGCTACCAGAGGCACCTTATATACCTGTGGAATTTGCAGCTGAGAAACCTGTACCTGTGCCTGCTGTGACTGAAAAGAGAAAAGAACATTTACCTGCACCTCTTGTGACTCAACACAGACATTCTTCAGGTTTGTCTCCTGCCACTCAGTGCAGATTTTCTGCTTATAAAAGCTAAATTTCTATTCAATTAAAAAGCTTTGCTACAACAGGCTGAAACCTTTATTTTCTGGAAAAAGGAAGAATGCGCTTGGTTTTCACTGATGGCCTGGTACTCTCTCCAGAAGTTATTAGCTGGAAAATAACAAATGAAATCTTGAAATGATACTGTGCTGTTTTATTTACTGTAAATGCACTAAGATAAACTATTTATGAAGTGCAAAGCTTTCTGAATATATATGGCTGATCCAGATATTTTGCTGCATTAAATTTAAAGTTTCTGTAGCATGTTCATAGCACAATAAAGAACTGGTGCATCGCCTGTCTTCAGAATGAGTCTGTCTAGGTCAGTACATTATTTCAGAGTTGTGTAAAGATTTGATATTGCTATCTAGCTCAAACAAGCTCCCCCCTCCCAATTTTCTTCCATTTCGCAGAACGTTATAGGATCATAGGATTATAGGAAGTTACTAGGCTAATGGCCCTAGGGCCCTTACAAGCCTAGTCAAGTTCTATCCCTATTTCCACAATCAGCACCTATTGCCTCTGTGTAAGAGGGGACACAGATGGAACCCCTGGGTGAATTTACGGTTACCCAATCAATCCTCCAGAATGTGTTTGAAGAGGGCCAGTGAGGTGCTCTGTTTGACATAAAGTGGGAGTCTCTTCCAAAGGTGTGGTAACTTCTGGGAGACAAATCTGTCCTTCCAGCAGGTTCTATTATTGTCACACATCAGGTTAAGGTCTTTAGAGTGAGTAACCCATGTACCATTTGACTTTTGGATATTCAGAATTTCCAATAAAGCAGGGTCAGTGATTGCCTTATATGGAAGGCAGAGATTGTCTCTGAATAGTCTGTATGAACAGAATAAAGTGAAAGTGATTTCAGACAATCCACACAGGGCAGATGCTGAAGGCTTTGAATTTTCCTTGTGATGAACCTTTGTGGTCTCTCCAATTGCTGCAGGTGCTTGGAAAGGTACATACCAAAAGGGGCGTTGTACTCAATTATTGGCCTGATGAGGGAAGGGTACAAGGAGGTTATAACTTCTTTTTTTCTGGAGGCAATGCCCTTACTTATGAGATGAGCAATATAGAATGCCTTTCTTACCACTGTGGAGACATGGTAAGATTGCATGGTAAGATTGCTGTCAACCTGTGTGCCCAGGTGTCTCACCAGTGAGTGCATACTTAGGGTGTTGCTTTTGATGTGGTAGTTAGCAGGAACATCGCTCTTACTGAAAGGGATGATGATACATTTTTTTTGCACTGAGTTGAAGTCCATAACTTTGGCACCAATCATTTGTTTGTGTAAGACCCTCTTGTAGGATGTTGACATCATCTGGAGATTCTATGACCGCTCCCAGTTTGCAGTCATCAGCAAACTTTGTCATCCACAGACCTTTAGTTTTTGCTTGTACTTTAGAGAAATAGATTTGAAACAGTAGAGGTCCCAGGACTGATCCCTGTGGAACATCACTGGTTACAGGTCTGCTGGTGGAGGTGGATTCCCCGATTTTGACCATATGTGTTCTATCAGTGAGCCAGTTAGTGACCCATCTAACAATATAAGGGTTGATACCTAGCTGGGTGAGTTTGTGAATGATGCCTGAGTAGGGGATAATGTCAAAAGCCTTGGCTAACTCTAGGTAGGCTGTATGCACAGATTGTTGATTGTCTCGAAGAAGTCCACCAGGTTTAACAGGCATGATCTCCCTTTGACAAATCTCAGCTGAGTAGGGTCAAGTGTTTGGAGATTACCTACAACTTTGTTGATAACATCCATGATGATTTGCTCCATGGCCTTGCAGATAAAGCTAGTCAGGCTAATAGGTCTATAGCTCCCGGGGTCAGTGGAAGCACCACATTTGTACAAGGGAATAATGGTGGCCATTTTCCATTCAGCTGGGACAAAGCAGGTACTTGGACTATGACTGAAAAGAGTACACAGTGGTGTTTCTAATTCTTATTGGAGCCCATGTAGGATGCAGCCTGGGATGTTATCAGGTCCCATAGATGTGTTTTTGACCTTAGAGAGGTCGTTTACAATTTGCTCTTTAAAGATACAAGGTACGGGACAGGTGATAAGGGATGTCATGGGGTATGTGTGGCAGGGACAGGGGAGTGAAGTTTTCACAGAACCTGTTGGCCAACAGGTTAACTATGTCCACAAACTCAGTATATATGGTATCATTAACTACCAGTTCAGCACAAATCTGGGCCTTTCTTTTTAGGTTACAGATGTAATTAAAGAACGCCTTATTGTTGTCCTTATTTGAGGAAGCTCATTTAGATTCATAGTCTGCTTTGGAGGACTTCACAAGAAATCTTATTTGCTAGTTTAAATGTGGAGGGAGTGTTTCCAGTTTGGGGCTTATCCCTCTTACACTTAAACAGCAATTTCCTCCTTTTATTATAAAGCCTGTTAATGGCAATTGTCCACCAGGCAGGTGTGCACTTCCTTGAGGAGCTTGTTTTGGTCCTGTCAGGTACAGCCGAGTCAATGCAGTTTTTACAGGTGTTGGTATAAAGCATTGGTGTTGAACTCAGCATAGCTGCCAGTTCCATCTGAGGGATAAGGTGCAGTGAAGCTATTTATACCATCCTGTAAGAGGTTATAATCTGCTTTGGAGATGTTTTTTAGTTTGGTTGCTCCTGGGGTGGGGGGTGGGGGGTCAAGTGTGATAGTTACTTCAAATGAGACTGATTTGTGTCCAGATCTCACTAGGAAAGACCTCAACTGAGGGTGCTACAATGGTCCCCCATACTGTTAAGCACCAGATCCAGGATGTTGGCACCCCTTGTGAGGGTGTCAACCAGCTGGTCCAGGGCATTTGAATTAACGAAGTAGAGGAACCATTGGGCAAGTTAGTTTGAGCATGAGTAATTTACCCAGTCAATGGATGGGTAATTAAAGTTGCCCAAAAGCATGGTGTTTTTAATGTAGCTTGATAGACTTGAGTAGATCCAAATGGGCAGAGTGGGTGTCCTGACTCATGGAAGGGTCCTATATCTGGCAATGACTTGAATAGGTGTCCTACAAACAGTTAATTGCACCTGAACTATCTCCAGGGACTCATACTGTTTAACCAATCTGGAGGTGTATTTATTTAATGAATATTGATACACTGCCTCCTTTAGTTTTCATGCCTTCAGTTTGTGGTCTGAACATGCAGAAGGAGGTGTAACCAGGTATAGATGGGGTGCTCTCCACAGCCTTGAACCAGGTCTCTGTGACTGCACAAATGTCTGCATGTTCCAAGGTGAGGACTGCTTCTAGTGAGTGCAGTTTCAAGTTAAGACTCTTAGTGTTTAGCAGTGTAACCCTGAGGCTCTTTTTAGATGGAGTTTTTACATCTGGAATTTTGTCCTTGAGACTCTGCCTAAAAAAAGGCACTATGGGGGTGGGAAGAGCCTTAGCCAGTAGCCAAAATCTAAGGGGTGACAGGTGAAGACCATCTCTGGCAAAGCATTGAGGTCAGTTGATCTTGTCATCCCAGGCTGACAGATACTGGAGCCCCTTAGAATGATACCAGAAACTAAGCCAATTATTGAAGTCAGTCATTTTCTGTTTGTATTGAGGCATCATCCTAGGTGAAGGTAAAATGCTGCTTAAGGCTAGGGATATACCTGCCTGAGACACATAGTCTGAGAGCTCAGTCATGTCTCTCTTCATATAGTCCAGAGAGGTACATCTCAAGTCATTCACACCAACGTGGACTATGATGGAGTCATAACAATACCCATTGTTGAGAGACTTCAGTGCATGTGTGATATGGTGTATCCTGGCACCTGACCACGACCTTCTCCTTATGCAGCCTGGTGAGAGGGACATCTGCATGTCTCACAATGGAATCACCTATGACTAATAACATATTAAGGGCTTGACAGGTGAGAGACTGGTGCATGAGCTATTATGTGTATTACTTTCTGCAGAGGAAGTGTTATGTGTAGCGTGTTTGTGTTTGGGAGGTCTCTAGTGTTTAGGTGTGTTTCTGGTGAGGACCTCCACATATGTAGATTGGTATGATGTGGATTTGGGTGGAGTAGGAGGTGAAGTGTGCATGCTGACAACCTTCTCATTGTCATATGTACTGACTGGTGTGTGAGAGAGCATGGAGTCAAGGTTCTTAATATAGTTGCATCTCTCATATGCTAAGTTTGTGTGGACTAGGAGCTACACTGCCTCAGGATGCCCATGTCGACCAGGCTGTCTGTAGAAACTGTGGGAAATTGTCCGTCCATAGTGTTAGGCAAATTTACATGGTCAGGAAAAGGGGTCACACTTAGGAATGACTAGAGGGTGAGAGGTGTGTTGGTACCTCTGAGGCTAGGCATAGTGTTAAACCTGGCAGTACAGCAGGGCCAGAAAAAACCTTTGGAGGACCACAAGCAAAGTGCTAAGGGAAGATTAAACTAGCAAAATGTTTGTGTCTATAACCACCAATGGTAACTACTGCTACGCAGCATTGCACTACGGAAGTGTATAAGTGTGCAGTGCTGTACTGCCATTTTGAGGTACTTGCTAAATATTTTGAGACATTTAATGTTTTTTGACTTTTCTGTCAAGTTATTAGACTTCTTCTTCTATTGGCTTTTCCTGGTTAGGGGTCGCCACAGCGGGCCACCTTGTTCGCTCATGATTGGCAGTGGAGTTTTACGGTGTCGAGTTGCAAGCCCAGCACCCAACCTTCCACAGAAGGCACACACACATACGCACTCACACCTAGGGCCAGTTTAAAGTGTCCAGTCCACCTACAACATGTCTTTAAGATGTGGGAAGAAACCAGAGCACCCGGAGGAAACCCACGCGACCACAGGGAGGACATTCAGACTCAGCACAAAAGGCACCCCAGCTGAGGATTGAACCGAGAACCTCTTGCTGTGAGGTGGCAACGCTAACTGCTGCACCACCGCAGAAATCCCTGTCAAGCTATTAGACTGCAGAATGATATTTTGAGCTTTCTAATAAAGTCTAGATTTATTGCTGTGTAAGCTGTGCAAAACTGTTTTGTTACACTATCGGACTGTAAATTCTTATTGAGTACAACTAACTGCAGAAGTACCATATCTCCTCAAAAGCAGACAGACAATAATGTATGTACATGGATAAAATAGTGGAACATTATTCTTGCATCCTCTTTCAAGCACCACCACAAAAGAAAAGGTGGCATACTAGTTATGTGTAACTATACTAAGATGTAGAGATGAATTTGTCAGTTTACCACCATATGGTCGAGCTCACAATGCTCGAACTTGTATATGTCTGAATGTAATTAGCGAATCCTGGCATGCCGAATGGTCGGAATGTCGCAAGAACTCCAAATACGACATTTCCGACCGCTCTACATCCAGAAATGAGTGCTAACATGGGTCAAAAAGGGGATGGGAGTTTGCGATTTGCAACATCTGCATTCACAAATGTGGGATGTTGCTGCACTCCTTTCGGACATTCAGTCAACCATATGGTAGTAAACCAAATTTGTCACACATTTTATTCTGGCAGCAGTTTGTTGCTGCACAGGAAGAAGGATTGTTTTTTTGTTATGTTATATTATGTTATATGTTCAGTAGAATTTTCTCAATGAAAGATTATTCTTTTGAAGTATGTTGTAAGGGTTCTGAATGATCTTTTGACAGCTATAATGATTCCTGCCTTTGCCAGACTTTTGTACTACTTAGCATTATTCTAATTGATTCATTCATTCTAAAATAAACCATTTAGGTTTGGGATCACAGGGCAGCTGGTGCCTATCTCAGTGTTCAGTGAATGTAAGGATGTGAGCTAATCCTGAACAGAGCATCAACCCATCACAGGACACACACACACACACACACACACACACACACACACACACACACACACACACACACACACACACAATGCGCACACACATACACACACACACACACACACACACACACATACTCTCTCAGTCACTGACACATGGCATGGTCTCATACCTACAGGCAGTTTGGAGGATTATCAGTTCACCTAAGACATGTCTTTGAGATATTTAAGGAAACCACAGCACCTCACAAAAACAAATCTGGGGGTGGAAAGAATATGCAGGCTTCTCAAAGAAGGTATCTCAAGCTAAGAAACAAGCTGGAAACCAAGTGCTATGAGGCAACACCGCAAACAACTATGCCACTGTTCTGGTGTATGGCCCAAATAGCCACCATCCTAGGCATTATTAATATGACAAAAATGCCTTTCAGTAATGTTTCCATTTCTTCAGTGTGTGTACTAGCCTGTTGTTCATTTATTTTTGTAAACTTTGTCTTCTCTGATAGGTAGCTGAGTTAGTCACAAGTGAATTCTTTGAACAAGGAGACAGAGAACGCTTGGAATTGAAGCTGACTCCAGCTGTGAGTATTAAACTAGTCTTTAGAGAAATGTATGTATTTATCTGTTTATCGTTTATTTATTGGTTTACTTATTTGTTTGTTTTCTTGCTTGCTTGTTTGCATAATAGTGGCCATAAAACTGCAGTAAACTAAGTAACTCTATTGTAGAGGGATTCTGTTTTGTACTGGTCTTGAGAATGAAATTTAAGAAAGAGAGACTACAGTAAACTGTCAGCCTAAAGTGAGAGAATAGATTGTTTTTTTCTTAGTTGCCTGGCTGCTGCTGTAAAAATTCAGTGGAGGAATTGGTATACTGGAAGCCTTTTTTGTACAGCAGGAAATAGCTTAGTGTTCCTATTATTTATTTTAGTTATTTATTTATTTATTTGATTAAACAGTTGCTAGTTGCTTTTAATGGTTGTAATGAAGAATCTTTTTGAGAAATTGAAAAAGCTTCACACTAATAGGAGTACTAACTTATAGGTGTGAAGTGTATGAATATCGGTCTGTCCTTTTTCATTGTTTTTATACCTTACTATTCACCCAGAACAGAATAAGGGTTATTGCTTGTATAACCTGTATTGGACAGGGGCTACAGGCATTAACTTCTCTACATTATGCCATCAATACTTGTGTGAAAAAACATCACTATGGGCTTTGAATTCCATCATTGCTTCTAGATAACATACAAATGGCAGTTTACCTTGTAGGTATACTGCAAATGTGCACTGATGCCTTGAGTATTTGTCACACCCAAATAAGTTTAGAACTGTACAGCTATATATCAGAGTTATAATCAATGAATCCACAGGATTTCACTGGCTTCTTATTGTGCCCACTGCTTTCCAGTGAATTTTTACCAAGAGTCAGGGGTAAATTAAGTATATTCTGGGCCCTGGCTGTTTTCAATCCATGGGACCCCCTGTCTTCCACCCACCACCTTTACACCCTCACCCCTCCCACCAAAACTCCCAGCCCCTTGCCTTTCCCAACTTGTTATTTCTGGGGCTCAGATATGAAAAAATAAGCATGATATTTTGGATTCACATTCCTTAATATTTAAAGCATATACTTCTACTTCTTCTTCTTCTTTCGGCTTTTCCCGGTTAGGGGTCACCACAGCGGATCACCTGTTTCCATTTCTTCCTGTCCTCTGCATCTTGCTCTGTCACACCAACCACCTGCATGTCCTCTCTCACCACATCCATAAACTTTAGCTTAGGCCTTCCTCTTTTCCTCTTACCTGGCAGCTTCATCCTTAGCATCCTTTTCCCAATATACCCAGCATCCCTCCTTAGCACATGTCCAAACCAACGCAATCTTGCCTCTCTGGCTTTGTCTACAAACTGTCCAACCTGGGCTGACCCTCTAATATACTTATTCCTAATCCTGTCTACCCTCAGCACACCCAGTGCAAATCTTAACATCTTTAACTCTGCCACATCCAGCTCTGACTCCTGCCTTTTTGTCAATGCCACTGTCTCCAACTCATATAACATAGCTGGTCTCACTACCCTTTTGTAGACCTTCCCTTTCACTCTTACTGGTACTCGTCTGTCACAAATCACTCCTGACACTCTTCTCCACCCATTCCACCCTGCCTGTACTCTCTTCTTCACCTCTCTTCCACACTCGCCATTACTCTGAACTGTTGATCTCAAGTATTTAAACTCATCCACCTTCGCCAACTCTACTCCCTGCATCCTCACCATTCCTCTATCCTCCCTTTCATTCACACACATATATTCTGTCTTAGTCCTGCTGACCTTCATTCATCTTCTCTCTAGAGCATATCTCCACCTCACCAGGGTTTCCTCAATCTGTTCCCTACTCTCACTACAGATCACAATGTCATCTGCAAACATCATAGTCCACGGGGACCCCTGTCTGATCTCGTCTGTCAACCTGTCTATCACCAGTGCAAATAAGAAAGGGCTCAGAGCTGATCCTTGATGTAATCCCACCTCCACCTTAAACGCATCTGTCACTCCCACTGCAGACCTCATTTCTGTCACACTACCCTCGTACATATCCTGTACCACTCTTACATACTTCTCTGCCACTCCCAACTTCCTCATACAATGCCACAACTCCTCTCTAGGCACCCTATCATATGCTTTCTCCATGTCCACAAAGACACAATGCAACTCGTTCTGACCTCCTCTATATTTCTCCATCAACACTCTTAGAGCAAACATTGCATCTGTAGTGCTCTTTCCTGGCATGAAACCATACTGCTGATCACTAATCATTACCTGCCTTCTTAACCTAGCTTCCACTACTCTTTACCATAACTTCATGCTGTGACCAGTTTTATCCTTCTGTAGTTACTACATGCTGCACATCACACTTATTCTTAAAAATACGTACCAAAACACTTTTTCTCCATTCCTCAGGCATCCTCTCACTTTCCAAGATTTCATTAAACAATTTGGTTAAAAACTCCACTGCCATTTCACCTAAACACCTCCATGCTTCCACAGGTATGTCATCTGGACCAACAGCCTTTCCATTCTTCTCCTCTTCATAGCTATCCTTACTTCCTCCTTGCTAATCCATTGTACTTCATGATTTACTATCCCTACATCATCCAACCTTCTCTCCCTCTCATTCTCTTCATTCATCAACCCCTCAAAGTGCTCTTTCCATCTCAACACACTCTCCTCGCTTGTAAGTATGTTTCCCTCATTATCCTTTATCACCCTTACCTGCTGCACATCTTTCCTAGCTCGGTCCCTCTGTCTAGCCATTCGGTACAGGTCCTTTTCTCCCTCCTTAGTGTCCAACCTTTCATACAACTCTCTATACTCCTTATCCTTAGCCTTCGCCACCTCTCTTTGCCATGCACCTCATCTCCTTATACTCCTGTCTACTTTCTTCATCTCTCTGACAATCCCACTTCTTCTTCGCCAACCTCTTTCTACGTATACTATCCTGTACTTTCTCATTCCACCACCATGTCTCCTTGTCGTCCTTCCTCTGTCCAGATGTCACACCAAGCACCTTTCTAGCAGTCTCCCTTACTAGCTCTGCTGTAATTACCCAGCTATTCAGTCACACTTCACTTCCACCCAGTGCCTGTCTTAACTCTTCCCTGAACTCCACCTCACAATCACCCTTTTTCAATTTCCACCATTTGATCCTTGGTGCTGCCTTCACACTCCTCCTCCTCTTCTTGATTATCAATGTCATTCTACACACCACCATTCTATGCTGCCTAACTACACTTTCCCTCGTCACCACTTTACAGTCACCAATCTCCTTCAAACTGGCCCTCCTGCATAGGATATAATCCACCTGTGTGCATCTCCCTCTACTCTTGTATGTCACCCTATGCTCCTCCCTCTTGTTAAAATATGTATTCACTACAGCCATGTGCATCCTTTTTGCAAAATGTTATTCTATATTAAATGATACCTTTCAGAGCTGTTTGACATTTGCGCACTCATCTAAGTGCATGTGATGTGTAATACAAAGAGTATTCATAATGTTTTCCCCTCTGAGACAGCTATGAGCTCAAAGAACTGGCATTATTTTGGAATCCTATAAGAAATTCCAAATACACACACTCACACATTACCAGACCAATCACTTTACCAGTTATATGTGCAAATAAAATACTAAATGTAAGTAAATATATCAACATTTTCTGTAAACATTTTCTTTAATTTTCCATCTTCCAAATGGGTTAACAACTGCTCTGGTACAGACTGAGTGCAGGAAGTGCTCTTGTTGTGCAGAAGACATCATCTTTTTGCTGTTATGTTTAATATTATTATTTTTTCCTGCAGAGTAATTGATATTGCTACAAGATTGCCTATATTTAGTAATTATGCATTAAAAGTAAGCATCTGCTGTTTATCATACCCAAGTCACCATCTATTTCATGACCAAATATTATCTCCAAATATGTTTCATTATGCAAAATGTCAGAAAGCTGAAAATAAAATGCCCAGTCCAGTTTATAATTACCAAAAAGTTAAAAAAACAAGTTGATAATGTAGCAATACATACTTCATATTTGGTTTGCTTTCTTTCTGGAAAAATGTATACATTTTGACCTTGATCTTTGATATATACTTATAGCTACATCTGTATATAAAAAACACACACACACTCACTCAATTTTCTTTTTTAAAAAATCTATAAACTAGTCTAGTGCTAGCATATGCCCACCTGTCCATTGCAAATTATCAAATTCTATTTATTCAGTCTGTTCAGTCTGGCCTGTGGGTCCACAAGACACTCATCTGACTTGGCAGTATTACTGCTCCATCATCAAGCCACATTAAGACCTTTTCCCTCCAATAATGCACCAGTGCCGAAGTTAAATGTTAATAAACCACTTAGTGCCACAATATGCTCACATACCCAGAAAAAAACATGAAATAAATGGGTATGTGTATGATTGATGAGGTTTGCTAATTGGTGGACAGAGGAGTGTAAAAGATAAAGAATTGTTTTCCATTTCTTTTTGTTATAGTTACACTATCAGTATTTAAAGTGGGCTTTCTCATTCTAAAATATTTATTTATTAATTTAGTTACCTCACTGGGACTAGATTTAATAAACTTAAATAAATAAGGTTCCATGCAAGTAACTAAATAAAAGGCTACATCTTTTAGAATCAGTAAGCCCACTTTACATTATGAGTTCACAATTACAGCAAAAAGAAATGGTAACATAAACACTTTTGCACATTATCTTTAAGTCCAAAATAGAATTTTCAGTGCCCTTACAGGTTGTATAATGTAACTTGACTTGACTCCAAAGGTATGCCCTGGCAGGCAAAGTAGTTAACTCTGGTAACATTTTAATTAACAGTCAGTCCTTCAATTTATAAGTCCCGAAACATGATTTATTGTGAGATTAATGTGAATTTCAGTGTACTGGGGGAGAGGTGGGGGGTACCAGGAAGTAAGGCATCATGAACATCATTACCATGTGATTTCCTCAGGCAGCAAACTTTGTAACAGTTCACATGTCTGTGCAAGGCTTAGTTTCATTTTAAGCAATAATGCATTTGCACAGTGACTTATTCAGTTATATATCATTTAGACATTTCCTTTCATATATTACATTTTAGTTAAAAGGGAAGTACAATGTAGTTTATTTTACTTTTACTTTTAAACTGTTATTTACACACATTTTAATATGATTCAGTTCCAGTACAGCTAGTTCACTTTCATGGTCTTTCCGCATGAAAGAACTACTCACACAGTATAATAGTGTGTGAGAGATGTAACTATATAATGGCAATGGAGGCAAAAATCTCACACACAGACAGTTCAGATAACAGGATCACCAGCAGTACACCATGCACCACACACTACACACAGTACACCACACACTACACACAGTACACCACACACTACACACCACACACTACACACAGTACACCACACACAGTACACCACACACTACACACACACACCACACACTACACACCACACACTCCACACCACACACTATACACAGTACATCACACACCACACACTATACACAGTACATCACACACCACATACTACACACAGTACACCACACACCATACACTACACACAGTACACCACACACCATACACTACACACAGCACACCACACACTACACACAACACACCACACCATGACCATTACACTATACGTAATATTTCATATGCTGAGGCTCTAAAGATTAACCTGACTAAACCTCAAAGACCTCCAACATACAACACAGGCACAAAGCACCCTCAGCAACACTCTTGGCTTGTTATGCCTACCACCATATATAGCACAAGGAGTCCCACAGTCATGGGTGCTGAGGCAGGTATTGACCAAATAAAACATTCTACTTATGACTGACTCCATTGTAAAATATACAGCTGTACCTCTTACCTGGTTGGTCAAGAAAAGAGTGATGGTTAGTTGCTTGTCTGGTGCCAGGATCCATCAGATCACACACACTCAAGTCCTTGAACAACAAGGACGTGTCATAGTACATAGGAGTGTCAGTGACTTCAGACATATCTCTTTGGACTATGCAAAATATACATGATGGTGCTGTCAGACTATGTGTCCCAGGCAGTTATGTGCATAGCATTGAGCAGCATTCTACTTTCTCCAAGGATGACTTTAATGATTGGCTTAGTTTTTAGTGTCATTTAAAGGAGGTCCAGTATTTGTCAACCTGAAGGGATATAATTGACAGACTATACTGCTTCACCAGTGGCCTGTACATGTCCTCTCTAGATTTTTTCATTACTGGCAAATACATTATCCACCTCCATAGTACCTTTTTATGCAATGCCAACAAGTTATACTTATCAACATAATGAAACAAGCAAAGGAAACTATGAAGGTGTTACTGATCAGTTATAGGAGCCCAAACAAGAAACTCCATTCACTACAAGCCCTCCTCACCCTGGAGGATGTAGATGTCTGTGTAATGACTGAAAGATAGTTCAAAGTGGGGGAGAGTACTTGGCTGTGCTGGGCTATAATGCCTTCGACACTTTTTGATAAGTTGCTTTACAGGAGGGGAATAAAGTTGGAGGTGCCTCTATCTTCATATTCTATCTGCATTCAAAAGAGACTCACATCAAAGCTGATAAGGCAACAGGATGCACTAGAGCTTCTTCATGTCCCTGTCACCGTTGGAAAGGTCCCCTAACATATTGGCTAGTGATAGAGCTCCCTCTATGACCCAAGAAAGCTACAGTACCAATCTACAAGAACTGGCATCACTCAGTATTAAATATGATGTCATTTTTCTTGGTGATTTAAACTATTCAGCTGTAGTCTGTAAAACTTGTACCATCACTAGCACAAGCACAGAGATTCCTAGAGTTTGTTAATACAAATGTCCTGGAACAATTTGTAAGAGTACCCAGTGGGGGAACAACATCTTAGACCTTGTCCTTACTAATATTGGGGGATCTCGCAGCATCACTTTCATATCATCATTTGTTAGCTCTGACCATAAAGCTGTTTCCTTTCAAATAAAACTGAAACCAATGACTACTTCTGCCCCTGGAACCTTTAGGAATTTCTCCGAGAGAAACTACCTGTTCCTAACTGTACTTTGGCAAGCTTGAGATCTCACCAATCACAATTAAATCTAATAAATATTTGGAGACATTCGCCTCTAAACTATATCAGCATATAAACAACTGCATAGATGCAGGTGTATGTGGCAGGAATAAGTACAGGGCAAACCATATAAACAACCCGTCTCTGTGGAACTTAAATATCAACAAGCTTTATAATAAAAGGAAGATAATTTTGGCTAATAGTAAGAAGAGTAATTCCCACAATGATATACCCCTCATTGTTAAATTAAACAAGCACTCAGGTGCTTACTTACATCTTCCAAAGCCAAGTCTGAAGCAAAAATAGCAACTCGCCAAAGAGCAATCACAAGGAATTTTAGGTATGTTTGTAAACTCAGAAGCACAATGCAGCAATGTATTGAGTTGGTTGTAAACAATATTACCTACACTGAAGCTGAAGATATAGATAGCCTACTAGCCAGTAAATTCAGCTCAAAATGTACCCCTCTCTCCCTCTCATCTATCTCACAGGAAATACGTGAAACTGACTATCACACAAGACCAGGTCCTGAAAGTGCTACCAAAAACTAACAATACTTTGCTGATGAGTCCTGACAATATTCCAGGATGCATTGTGAACAGCATGAAACATGATTTAGGCACACCAGTAACAACACTGCTCACCCTCAGCCTCTATATGGGTTTGTATCAAGTGAATGGAGAACAACAACAGGGAAACTCCAAACACTGGACCCATTTCAGTTTGGTTTTGTCAAAGGCAGGTCATGCTTACTCAGTCTGGGGGGCTTTTTTGAAAAGGTCACCAAAGCAACGGATGAAAGTAAAACAGTACACACTGTCTAACTCAACCTGGCCAAAGCCTTTGACACAATGTCCCACTCAGACATAGTACAGAAGCTTAATAAACTAGGAATAAACTCCTACACCACCCACTGGATTGCCATCTGGCTCAGACATAAGATGCAGGTAATTAAAATAAGGGAAGCTACCTCCATAAAAAGACCAGTCACCAGTGGAGTACCCTAGGATTTGGTGCTAGTGCCTCTTCTGTTTGGCATCTACTTCTCAAAAGTATAAGTAAATACCAAACGGCTATGGCTAACTAAGTTTGTAGATGACAGCAATTATCAAATCTCCAAAAGATTCAGCCATCCTACAGGATGGCTTGTCCCCAACAAGTAACTGGTGCCAGATGCATGGACTAAAGCTAAATGCCAAAAAATGTATTATTATATCCTTTGGGAAGTTGCCTACTCTGGGAAACTCCCACATTGACAATAGACCCCCAAACGTTGACCCTATAGCTTGGGATTTGGGAACTCATGCAGACTGTGGTAAGAAAGCCCTTCTATATTGCATAAGCAGTGGGATTGTTTCTTGGTCCAAGGATGTCATTATCCCCCTTTACTTGGCTCTTATTAGGCAAATATTTCAGTATAATGCCCCATTTGGCATATATCTGTTCTAGTACATGCAACAATTGGAACAACCACAGAGATACCTTACAAAAACAGGATATAAGGCTTAAACAATATGTCTTATATGGACACCTAAAAGCCCTATCGCTATATTCAGTATCTCACAGAGTGCTAAGAGATGACCTGTGTCTGGTATACATGGCATCCTCTGACTCATTACTGTCGGACATGCTTCATAGCCAGGTACACATTGGCTATAGCTTCATTCTTAAAAATGTTTGAAAGCCAATCACAAGTTTTGCAGTATCCATTTCTGTCCTTTGTAATGCCCGATTAATAAAAAATTTGCAGAAGCCCCTTTTTGAACACTTAGGTTCATATGACCTGAAAAATGAATGTTATGGGGTATGGCTATGTGTGGCTCATAACAGGCCTTTGCTGCTAACACCTGCTACATTACTTCTCCTCCAGCCCTTATTTAAGAGTCCACTTTCTCTGTAACCCTTTTCCAGTATATATATTTCCTCTGCTATTACGAGGTTATCTCCCCCAAGTTTTGTAAAGCAATGTCTGCAAACCATGCCTGTGTTTACTCTCTGTTTGCAATCCTCCATAATTCTCCTTGTTATGGACACAGCAGATGTTATCTAATCTCCATGAAGCTTATATTCCAAATGAATTCTCTGGAATGCCTATACTCTGTATGGTATGCAAATCATTTTTCCATATGACATACAAATGATATGTATGATGCATGGTGCATAAAGTTATACAATCATATATAATACTTTGCTTTTTAAGCAATAAAATATATATAATCTTTGAAGCAACATGCATTATGTTGTACCAGTCACTGTACATAGGCCATAAGACTACACTGAGTATCTCTAACTGGTTCTTTAGTATAACTACTTATGCTTTAGATATGTAAGCCGACTACTTGTAACAGTAGAGGAGCCTTTCTTTTAACAAACTTCCTTTTACTTTGCATTCATATATGCATGCCAAAGACCTAATGATATCCACCCTAAATGATTGTTATTTGAAGCTTAAAACTGAGGAGAGTGAGGAATGTGAAAAGTGGGCAGTTGATGATGATGTAATAGGGAGAACAATGGATGCAAGGTCAGGCATTTGGGAGGAAGCTGTCCTGTGTCAGGTGCAGCATGCTGCCTTATGCTTTTCATTCGCATTCTTGTTTTGTGTGCCTTTATTAGACAAATAAAAAGGTGATGAGGTTTGCTTTTTTTTTACCTGCCATTACGTAGATCAGAAAGATTAAAGGAAAAAATGGGTTATCAGCAACAACATTTTTACTGGGGGTGGGGGATACTAAGAAATGATGGTATACCCCATACCCAAACCAACCTTAGTGAAATTGATGTGGATGATTATAAATATGTACTGGATGGTTTTTGTATCTAAAATTTTAGTAAGGTAATACTTGTTAAAGAACATTTCAGTTTACTATCTAAGGGTTTAAAATTTATTCCTCAAAAGAAGGGTGACCTCACTAAGACATTAATGAATATACAAATGTTTATTAGAAAAGTTAATCTGGGTTTGATTTTACTCCCAAGTTCCATGGAGACTAACGTGGGGTTGAGGCAAAAGAGTATGTACAACCCCCCACTACACCCCCAGTTAAAAAACTTCGAAAAAGTTGTTGAAAAAGAGTTAAGAAGGGAATTTAGTAATGTTAGATATAGGCCAAATTTGATTAACAACAGTGTCAGTGGAACTAAAACCTAATCCTGAAATTCAGGTCATGAAACCTGATAAGGGCGAGGAATAGTTATAATGGATAATATAATATATGAGGGGGAAATTAACCAAATTTTAATGGGTGAAGTTTAATATGCTAGTGTGTCAAAAATGAGGTAAATGTTGCTTATAAAAGGATTGATGTTATGCTAGAGGATATGTTTATTGAAGGTTTAATTGATGAAAAAATTTTAAGGTTTTTAAAAGTGGAGAAACCAAGGGCACCATCCATATTTGGGATACCTAAGATCCACAAGGATGAAAAGAACCCAACCCTGAGGCCGATAGTATCTGCAGAGGGGTCAAAGACCCTTCCTTTAGCAAAATATGTTGACAATAAACTTAAGCATGTATGGGTTAAAAGGAAAGCTATTTTAAAAGATTTGTGGGACTTTTTGAGGGAAATAATGCATGAACTGTTTCAAGAGTATTTAATATTTATTACCATAGATGTGATTGATTTATTTTCAAGTATTCCTCACCAAGAAGGTATGAAAATGTTTGAGGAAATCATTTTTGAGCATGTCGGTTTGAGTCATAATGAGAAGTTAGTATGTGTAGGATTAATGGAACTAGTTTTAAAATATAATTTTATATTTTTTAAAGGTGAATTTTATTGGCAAGTACAAGGTGTGGTGATGGGTGTGACCTGCGCCCCAACTTACGCCAACCTCGTATTAGCAAAATGGGAGGAGAAGTATATATTAAATTCTGAATATGCAGTATACTGGACCCTCTATAAGAGATTTTTAGATGACACAGTGATTTTATGGAAGGGGTCCAGAGAAAAATGTGATGAATTCATGGGCTATATGAAAAGTACAACCAATTTTTTTGATTTTACATATACTGTTTCAAACGAGCGGTAGCAATATTTGGATGTGGAGCTTTACAAATCTAATGGTAGGTTTGAATCTAAAATTTTTAGAAAGCCTACTTTTTGTAACTCTTTCCTTCACTATGATAGTGCCCATCCCCCACATTTTAAAAAGAATATAGTAAAGGGTCAATATTTTAGAGGGAGCCGAATGACCTCTTCGAATGAGGATTTCCAGAAAGAATGTGAAGTATTGGAGGGATTTGTTTTGGAAAGGAGCCACCCGACAGATTTAGTCAAGGGGGTTAGGGCAGAAATCAATGCTGGTAGACAAGGTAATTTTAAACCTATTATAGAACAAAATGGATAGGGACAAAATAATACAGTATTTGGTCAAGAGTGTAATTATGGAGAAGCTTTAGTGCTGGAATATAATGCCCTAAATGGCCTCACAAAGAGAATAATAAATTCTGAATGGGATAGATTTGTAACTATTTCAGATTTGGAAGTTACCTAAAGACCCCTTAAAAGTTGTATATAAGAACTCGCAAAGTCTGAAGAATATGTTAGAAAATGAGGGTAAGAACATTATAGGGAATAGAAGGAGGATTGGGACATATAAGTGTGGCCATTGTTCTCAATGTGGAAATATAATGAACACAGACAGGATTTTCATTGAGAGCAGAAATAGATGGGTCACAGGCTCGGGTTATTTTAATTATGAGTCAATGGGGATAATATACCTTGCAGTGTGTGGAGAATGTAGATCCTTCTATATTGGAAAACAGAATGTAGGCTAAGGAGAAGGATCTATGAACACAAATATGATATTTTGAGTAAAAAGGAAGCAAATGCTTTATATAAGCATACCAAGGTATGCAAGAAAGCAGATTACACTTTTTTTTTGGAACAAGTGACAAAGGAAATTAGGGGTGGACTATGGGAGGAGAAATTTGAATTCAGAGAACTCTGGGGACAAATCACTTTGGAAGCAGCAAATTCCCCTGGTTTAAACTATATCCATAGTTCCATTGCTAAAATTGAGATCTGCTAAGTTATAAGCTGTGCTTGACAAGTTATTCCCTATAATGACCACTAGAGGATGCCAGAGTATTATTTTTAATGTATTTCTTCACTAACATTTTAATGAATATTTTAACCAAGTTTTTAATTTTTGTAAGAGATTTTGGTAATGCATTTTGGTATAGTTATTCATGTTTTAGAACAAATGTTTCATAAATTATTATAATATATTGAAAGGAGATATAATAAATGTTTAGGTGCTTTATAATTTATAATATTTAGCTCACTGGGGTAAATGGATGAAAGGTATTTTGTATTTTAATTATTTAATTGTGCTCTAACTTATTTTGATTGGTTCTTTTAAAAACGGTAAACATGACATGGTGAGTCATCTGATGAAGTCTTTATTTAGGAGACAAAAACGCTGATGGTACAAGTGCGTTTATGTGTATATTGTATGGTCCGTTGAGTTTGTGATTTATGTAATAAATTGATTCTACAAACTATATCTTGTGGTGGTCTCCATACTCTAGGTACTATACTGTTGGATTTATTGGTGACTTTTGGTGCCTGGCTCTTTATTTTTTGGCAATATGCAGACAACTCGACTATTATCTGCTCAGCCTTCTCACCTTCTGAGCTCCTTGCAAAAACCCAATTAGCCTTCTCCACAACTGAAACCTGAATGCAGTCCAACCACTTAGCTCTAAATGCAAATAAAACCAAACTAATTATTGACAAAACCTCATTCACCTACAGAGCCAGAACAACACCCCCCTTGATATTATTCCCACCACCAAGCTTCTCGGCATCATCATTGATGATGAACTAAAATTTGATACCCACATCCACTCTGCAATCAAAAAAACACCAAAAGATAGGTCTCCTCTACAGAAACAACCGCTTCCTCAGGCCCTCTACCAATCAAACCCTGGCATCCACTTCCTGCTCCCCTCTCTGATGTATGGTGCCCCCCTGTTCACAAATCTCCACCTCAGCTTACGATCCAAACTTGAATTCTGCTACCACAAGATCTGCAAATTTGCAACCAATTCAAAAAACTTATCCCACCGCTGCCACTCCCTCCTCACCCTCATTTGGCTTGAACTCCCCAACTACCTCAGTTACCTACAACTCACCATTGCCCACAAGCTCATATTTAAACCCACAAACTGCCCATCTCTCACTACATCCTTAAAACCCTATATACCCAACCGCCAACTCAGATCCACAAACCGAAATCTCCTTCAGGTCCACAAACCAGCATGATCTCCTGGCCACCTACTACTGTCCTACTCCTTAGCCAAGCAGTGGAACTCCCCCCACCCACCTTCACAACCTTCCAAACCATATAAATTTCAAATCTCAGCTATTCTCTCATCTATCAACCAAATGGGAATGCCCATGTCACACTCCAACATAAACCCCTCTCCACCCCATCTCTTTCTACCCTGCACTGAAATCATGACCATTTACCAGTTCTCTTGCTTCATCTCAACCTAAAACAGTCTCGCCCTACCAGAGACTGATTTTCTCTCTGCTATCTAATGTACTATACTTTCCATAGTCCAATTTTCTTGTACTCTCTCCATGCAAAATAGTCCACCTAACCTGCAAAGGGCTAGTAGCTACTTGTTTAATGTTTACTTACAAATGTCTTTTTCTGCAAATGTTCAGTTTACCCAACCTCCAAAAGGGCTAGTAGCCTTCTGTTTAAATGTTAACTCACTAAAAACTTATTACATAATGTATTATATTTCTGTAAATGTTTTAATTGTTCTGTACAAATCTTTGTTATTGTTTTGTAACATATAATATGTAACTTGCAATATTTGGAGCTTTTCTCCCTGGGCCTCCACTGAAAATGGGCTCTTTATGGCCCAGTGGACTTCCCTGGTAATCAAACTTAAATAAATAAATAATACTTTTTTATCAATGATTATGTGTTTTTTGACCAGGCTACAAAGTTCTCTGTATTTTTGGAAGTGTGGGGGGGTTTTGTCTTTTGCCAGAGTTTCCATGCTGAATCTCTGTTTATGATGAGAGACATGGTCGACTTGGTAAGCCAGAGTGAGCAACATGATTTGACTCTGACAGTTCTGGGAGGGGTAGGTACTTTAGCGTATTTAGGTAGATGGAGATGAATTGTGACATCCATTGTTACAACATACTATGTTTTTCTTTGCTTCTTTTTTGCCTCACAAAAGTAATGGACATATTTCACTCCCACAGCCAACAACAAAGTCATCAGTCAACAGTTTTAAAAGTGACACACAAAAGCATTTCTAAAATACTGCAGTTTCTTTGCTTAATTTCTACTTAGTTTAAATATGCATGTTCTGACATTATGCTTTTTTATTATTGTTGTTCAGTGCTTTCCCTTCTTAGTTACTTTAATATGCCTACCTTGGTATAATGTTTTCTTTTATTGTTTCCTTGTAGGCCATATTCGACAGAAACAGGAAGGATGAATTGCCCAGGCTACAACTGGAATGGATTGATGGAATTTGTAAGCCGCTGTTTGAGGTATAACAGTGCTATAAAGTTGCACTTTTTATGCACAATAAGAAAAAAAAATCATTGCCTGAAACTGTCTTTGAAATTGTACCCCCAAGGTGCCTAATTGCTTTCCATGAATGATATTCACTGCTGTATTGTTCCTAACACATTTTTATTAATGAAAACAGATTAAACAACTGTGGTTCATTCTGTGCTGTACAATAAAGTACATTGTAGATTAACCAAATGTAACATTTTTTTAAAAGTGTGACTTTTACACACCCTTATGTCTACTCCATGTTAGTACTTTGTAATCTTTTTTCAGTTCCCCTGCTGTTCTATTCATTTATTTGTTGCCATGTGGACTTTGGTTCTTGCATGGACAATAACATCCTTGACAATACCTTATCACCAACTCAGTCATTCCAAACTTCCTTTCAAAGTTGCCTAAAAGTTTTTGATATCTTCTGCATCATCCAGCAGTCTCTTATTTCCACATGTCCATTACTTAACTTTTTTTTATTATTATTTTTTATTCTTACAACTATTTCATTCTTTACATTTTTACTTCTTCTGTATAACTTACAAACATTCAGCCACAATAATTTGGGACAGATTCAAAAACATGTTGCTCAGTTCAGTGAAGGTGGAAACTGAGTTGCAGTGCAGTGGCAACACCACAAGCAGCAATTCGCAAAAAAAAAGGGATCCAGACAGAGCCCCCCCCCCAGCTAAAGTCATTCAGCTCTTTATTAATTATTGCCCACAACTTTTCCTTTGGTTTTTAAATGTAGGCCTCATCCATATATAAAATTAACGGGACTAAAAACATTTTCACTGCTTGTATCTTATTATTCATATCCATAAACAAGTTCTCATTTTTGTATTATCTTTTGTTTAGTCTCTTCCCACATATCCTTAGCTGCCATAGCAGGAGCATTTTTAATCCATGCACCTAAATACTGTATATTATTGTGACTTCATAAATATGGGTAGTGGGGAGGGGGAAGGGGCAGTTTTAGGGAGCTGAAGTCCTTCATAGTGGTTTTCCAAAGGATTTTTGCACATTCAGTATACTGCATGTGTACCAGCAAATGCATACTAAACATAAATCTCAAACGTAGATAAACATAAACATAGATCTCAACAAGTAATAAAGATGTGAAATGCATTTAAATATGTTTTGTTTAATTCAGATGACATTGTAGATTTAAATTGCTATTAAAAATGCAATCATCCTCTATTTTTTTTTTTCTGTAGGCCTTGGTGAAACTGAATGTAAATCTTCAGCCCATGCTAGATGGTATAAATGGAAATAGATCAAAATGGGAAGAACTTTGTATGTCTAATCAGTTGTCCCAGTGCTCCAGGGAAAGTTCTCACTCTAGCCTGGATGTTGAAGTGCTAGAATGAATTCATGCTAAAACATCCATGTCTGCTTTATATGAAAAAATAATGATTTCTGCTGCTGTGGGATGCCTATTAAACAACCAGCTCAAGTAAAACTGTGTCCAAGAGTTAAATATCCTGGCATCACAGCACACATTGAGACATTACTAGTAACCAGTAGAATATTATGAATATTTTTTTATTCCCTGGAAATACTTTTTCATGGCCATTTTTGTTTGTTTTCCTTACTTATTACCTGTTATGACTACTGAGACTCTCCTAGTGTTGTTACTATGAAGTAACAGTGAAAACATGTTAAGATTAGATGCAGCATTCATCCTGAAAGTGTACATTTGTCTCAGTGATTTTTTTTTTCTGAAATTTTGATCCTGTCTGTGTGGTATCTGAGTTCTGCAAGTAATCTGTTATACATAGAATGCTCCTGTGGGACTAGCATATTCCCGAAATCTTTAAAGAAGTGAGAACCACCCAACCCAGCAAGATTACTTACTGCAAAGAAGAACCAGCCTAGTCATGTCACTTCGTGTCCACAAGAACATTCAAGTCCTTGTTTCCGTTTGTGAAGTCACTTTGCTACTACAATGGTCACAAAGAAAGTATTCATGCTTCAGCTTTTACATGGGAAAATGGTGCTTTGAACTTCTGTTTTTCTGTTTTTCAGTCATAGTACTACACGCATAGATGCACACCATTATTCAATTTTGTACTGGTATGTTATTACAAATGCCGGTCTGTAACTCCTGGTATGCAAGCGTGATTGTGTGTGTGTGTGATGTCTATGTCATTAATAAACAGAGGAGTTATCATTATAGTAGATGGGGAGTGTCATTTCCTCATCACTGAGCCAGTCTTTAGCTCAGCAGCAAGCACATTTGAATCCTGTTTTGTTTGCTTGAATTAAGCAAGACTGATTGTTCAATTGCAGACAGTGAATCTTCTCTTTTGGTTTACTAGAGTAAAAACCACCGCACAGTACATCAAAAGAAGGTAACTGAAGTACTGTGTTATTCCAAGGCGCCAAGAAACAGGATTTCTTATTTAGCTGCAAGTATTTAGCTAAAGTGCTGTGTGGCTATGTTATTGTCTGACTGCATTTGATTTTCCCCACCCATCTGCCACATCACTGTTGTGTTTTTAAACTTGGTGACTTTTCAACTGCCCACACCTACTATAAATTTGAGTTTGGACACTCCTCCTAGTCACATTCCATCTGTTCATTCTGCTGGCCACTGAGAGATCAACTGGGAAGGCCCTCACCTAAAAGCCTTAAAGCTTGAGTTCTCTTTTGTTTTAAACCATTGCACTCATTTAGTACACACTGCAAATTTCAGAGTATTAATCAGTTTTTAAAATCTGTGAACATCTGAGACTAGGCTACCAATCACTGGCGAGCCCAGGAACTGCTTCTCAGCTATCAGCTTTGGATAATTCTGTTTGCTCCTAATGACAAAAAGAGCAGGGTGACATTATTTCCCAGCATTCTTAGAGATTACCAATCAGTGCGAGGCCTGAAAATGGCTTCTTTGGAGTCAGCTTGGGATTAATGCTACGGCTTTTTCCTGGCGAGAGAACGAGAAGGGGGACATTGGTTTCTGCAGTATCTGATGGGCATTGTTTGTGGAACTTCATTGAGTGGTCTGGTTGTGGTTTTTGTTGAGAACCTCTTCATCTTCTTTGTGCAGCTTAGCTTTCGGCTGCATCCAACTAAGAGAAGAAAATAGCAAGTGTACTGACCCCATAAACATCTGGTTACTGCTACTTCTCAAAAAGCAACTGTGTACTGACCCCATAAACATCTGGTTACTGCTACTTCTCAAAAAGCAACTGTGTACTGACCCCATAAACATCTGGTTAATGCTACTTCTCAAGAAGCAACTGTGTACTGACCCCATAAACATCTGGTTAATACTACTTCTCAAGAAGCAACTGTGTACTGACCCCATAAACATCTGGTTAATACTACTTCTCAAGAAGCAACTGTGTACTGACCCCATAAACATCTGGTTAATGCTACTTCTCAAGAAGCAACTGTGTACTGACCCCATAAACATCTGGTTAATGCTACTTCTCAAGAAGCAACTGTGTACTGACCCCATAAACATCTGGTTAATACTACTTCTCAAGAAGCAACTGTGTACTGACCCCATAAACATCTGGTTAATGCTACTTCTCAAGAAGCAACTGTGTACTGACCCCATAAACATCTGGTTAATGCTACTTCTCAAGAAGCAACTGTGTACTGACCCCATAAACATCTGGTTAATGCTACTTCTCAAGAAGCAACTGCTACTAGTGCTACTCTTTAGATTCTAGTCAGAGAAGGAGCAAAGCGCACTTTAAATCACTTTACAATACTGTTGTTTTTGCCACCTCATTTAAACTGTTGGATATTGCATTACTGCTTATTTGCTGCTTGAGTTGTGTAAGTTGATAATTTCCTGCACTTTCAGCTTGGATTACTGTTTACACTGATTATTTGCTGCATGTCTAGGCTTGTTTGGTTATTTAAAGTTAGAAAGGTTAGGTCTGCACTCTAGTAGCAGTGGAGAGTACTCTTTTCTCATTCTGTGCTGAAAATCACTAAGGAAACCTTAGACTCTACTTATTGCGATTGGCCAGAGGACTATTTTTCTTGCTTTTTGGTTTTCTGAGCCTGTATAAAAGTATTGTGTTTTTGTAAGGCTTGGCTTAATTAAGCTGTGGTTAGCAGTGCCCTATATTGACATATACACTTATAAGTGAAATTTTTCTGTAAAAAGTAAAGTTCTGTAAGAGCACACCATAGCAGTAGATGTCCAGCTGATCACTGTTATAGTATTCCAAATAGATAGGTTTTCCCCACTGACATCCGATCAGGATACCAAAGGCTAAAATCTTCCATTGAGTCATATGTCTGCTGTATGACATGAGCCTGTGAACATAAGGGTACATATAGTGGATGTATGTGCATAAATCTTGAGACTATCTCCAGCCCAGAGGCCTGAAGACATCAGGGAAGCAAGTAGTCAGCTAAAGGGGAAATGCAGAAAAAAAAGGAGTCCTCAAGAAGGGGGATGGTGGGTGGTAAGAAATACTGCAAATTAGACTAGTTTAAATATTGCAACAATGATCAGTAGGACATCAACTATTATGGAAAGTTCTTACACATCTGTCATATGTTCTGACTGAAATCACTCTTTTAGTATTCCAAACAGATGGGTGATTCATAAAGCTTAATGGAGAAAAAAGGAGAAAGGCTAAGAATTGTCGGAAATGTCTAATATGCCAGAGAGGACTGACTTGGTGAAGGCAGCTCTGGATTTGGAAAATGCATCTACTCTGTAATATTTGGTGAAGTTATGTACTGAATACCAAGTAGCTGCTTCCAGTATCAATCTGGAATATATCCCCTTGAAGAAAGCTCCATAAAAGGGCACAACTCTAGTAAATTGAGCTTTCAATGAAGAGGGCAATGATTTGCCATGGGAGGTATAATAGTAGGATATGGACCTAGAAATCCAGATAGCAGGAATCTGTTTAGATAATGGTTGGCCTAGTTTAGCATCTAGGAAGGAAACAAACAATTGGTTTAACTTATGAACAGTCTTGTCCAGGTAAAATCTCAGCTGTCTGTGCACATCCAGGGAATGCAATATTCTTTCTCCCATGTTATGTGGTTTGGGAAAGAAAGTACAGTTGTGTACCTACCATAAATGTAGATGTTCGAGTGTATTCACTGTTGCAGTCATTACTCTTGGGTTATCCTGCTGGCAGGCTACCCGTAGTCGGCCTGAATTCTAAAGTCCTGGTCCGATATCGGTTGCTGTCGCCTCTTCCCTGACGTCAGTGTGCCAGGGTTATAAAAGATGCAGCCGACGCCATTTTCTTCAGTTGTTCTTGCCCCAGATGTCAGGTGCCCCCAAAAAGGTAGGCTAAATATATTATGCAAATAAACATACATGCAGTAAAGAAACATTTCCTTCATCTACAAGCAAATACACCACATAGATTGTATAGAATAGAGAAGTACAGACAAACCCCAGCAAAAGAAAGGGGGATGGAGGGAGGGTAACCTGGACTGCAACAGTGAATACACTCGAACATCTACATTTATGGTAGGTACACAACTGTACTATGTTTATCATGTTTCACTGTTGCAGTCATTACTCTTGGGTTGAATCCCAAAGCTGAGGATGGGTGGCTGAGCTAAATAGGATTAGGAGAGGCTATGAGGCCCTGCAGCACTGCAGTGGCAAAGCCTACTCTGGATTTAGAGTAAAGAGGTAAGTGTTAGTGCTTTGTAAAAGTGTGCACTGAACTCCAAGTTGCAGCCTCTAAGATGTCTTTGGTTGGTACTCCTCGGAGGAAGGCTGCTGAAGTTGCTGCTGCTCTGGTAGAATGAGGCCTAATGCCCTTAGGCACTGATTTGCCATCTTGAGAATAGCAGAAATGGATGCAATGACCTATCCATTTAGAAATAGTCTGTTTTGAGATAGCCTTTCCTTGTGATCCTGCAGCATATGACACTAAAAGTTGCTCAGTCTTTCTGTAAGCTTTAGTTCTGTCCAAGTAAATGCATAGCTGCCTGTGTATGTCCAAAGAATGCAGAATTTTCTCACCCTTGTTCAGTGGGTTTGGATAAAAGGTAGGCAAGTGAATGGTTTGGTTGAGGGCCACACTGAACACCTCCTTAGGCATAAATGTTGGGTTTGTCCTCAGAGAAACCCTGTCTGGATGAAAAATGATAAAAGGTTCCACAGCCATGAGTGCTTGTAACTCTGAGACTCATCTTGCAGAGGTTATTGCTAGAAGCAAAGCTGTTTTACAGGATAAGAATTTTATATCAGCTGTTGAGGCTGGCTCAAAGGGAGGCAGTGTGAGTTTTTCCAAGACATAATTGAGGTTCCATGCTGGAATTGGTGCTCTCCTTAGAGGCCTGATGTTTTTTGCCCCTCTGAGGTACTGCCTTATTAAAGGATGAGAAAAGATAGGTGGTTCCGTATTGTAATGGGCTGAAATGGCAGAGGCATGAATCTTAATTGATGAAAAGGAAAGGCTTTTCTCCAGCATCTCAGTTAGGTATTGTAAAATCTGAGGAATATTTGCTACATACGTGTCAATGCCTTGTTACTGGTTCCAAGCACAGAATCTCTTCCATTTTTCTGCATAAGATTTTCTGGTACTGGGCCTCCTGGCCTCCAAGATATCATCCATAACAGCTTTTGAAAGAGGAGTGTTCTGAATGGCTACATTATCTGCCATGCTGCCAGATTTAAGGTCCTGAGTTGACTGTGCAGGATCTGATTGTTTTGTTGGGTCAGCAAGTGGGAAATTTGAGGCAATATCCATGCTGGAACTTGAGATAAGCTCTTTAGGATTGGGTACCAGTGCTGGCGTGGCCAGTCTGGTGCAATCAGTATTATTTTTAGCTTCTCTTGTCTGACCTTTAGGAGTACCTTGGGAAGGAGAGGCAGTGGAGGAAAGGCATATACTGTTAGTTTTTTCCAGCTGAAGGATAGGGTGTCCACTCTCCATGCTTGTTTGTGATAAATCCTTGGGCAAAATCTCTGTAATTGGCAGTTGTGAGGGGAGGCAAATAGATCTATGTCTGGGCATCCCCATTTGCTTGTTATCATGCTGAAGACTTGTGGATCCAGTTTCCACTCGTGCGGATCCATGAGGTTTCTGCTTAGTTCATCTGCCAGAGTATTTGTTTCTCTTGGCAGGAATTGTGCTTGCAGATGAACTTGATAAGTCAATGCTGTATCCCACAAGGTCATTGCTTGTCTGCAAAGGGGGTAGGAATGTGTGCCTCCCTGCTTGTTTATGTGCCACATGACCGTAGTATTGTCCGTCTTTATCAGTAGCTGTCCTGGATGAAGTAGATCCTCAAAAGCTGTCAGGGCATTCTGAACAGCTAGCATCTCTTTTTGATTGATATGAAGATGCATCTGGCTTGCAGGCCATGTGCCCTGAATATATTTTCCTGCCATATGGGCCCCCAGGCATAATCTGATGCATCCGTTGTCAGTGTCTGTCTGGCTGCGGGTAAAGTGAATGGCAGACCCTTGTTGTGGTGACAGGCCTGTGCCCACCATCGAAATTCATGTTGCAGGCAGGGAATAAGGGTAATTACTGTCTTCAGGCTGTGGCAATGCTGAGTCCAAACACTTTTTAGATACCATTGTAGTTTCCTCATATGCTGTCTGGCATATGGAATTAGTAGAATGCAGGATGCCATGAAGCCCAAGGCCTGCAGGATTTTCCATGCAGATAACTGGGTCTTTGTTGCCAACTTTTTGAAGTAAGAAGTCAGTTGCCTTTGTTTGTCTGGTGTGAGATAAGTCATCTGGGCAGTTGTATTTAAGCTTGCACCCAGGAATATTATCTCTTGAGAGGGTACTAGTTTTGATTTCTTTTCATTTACTGTGTACCCTAGGCAAATTAGTAATCTTTTTACAAATGCCAGATGCTTTAGAAGAATGTCTTTGTTCTCTGCTTGAATAAAGCAGTCGTCCAAGTAGGGATATATTTGAATTCCTCTTTGTCTACAAAATGCAATTACTGGTGCCAGGCATTTTGTGAAGACCCTGGGCGCAGTAGATAAGCCAAAGGGCAGTGTAGAGAATTGGTAGTGCATTGAGCCAGCTATGAATCTGAGGTATCTTCTGCAAGATTGTCTGATTGGGACATGCAGGTATGCCTCTTTTAGGTCCAAAGTTACGAGCCAAGCCTTCTTGCCCAGCATGGGCAGTAGCTGCTGTAGAGTCAACATCTTGAATTTTGGAACCTCCAGAAACATGTTTAGTATAGGCAGGTCAAGTATTGGTCTCCAGGTTTTGTCCTTTCTGGACACTAAGAAAAGTCTGGAGTAAAATCCTTGCCCCTGCTCTTGTTGTGGTACTTGAATGGCCCTCATGTCCATGAGGGCTGTAATTTGCTTTTGTGCCTCTGCCCATTGATTGTGTGGCAGGTCTGGCATACCTTTTGCCCTTGGTAGGGTGTGAAAATGGAACCTGTAGCCCTGGGACATTATGTTCAAGACCCATTTGTCTTGGGTAATCATTTGCCAATTTGGTGAAAAAAGTGCTAGTTTTTCCCCTAAAGGGGCTGCCAAAAGAAAAGTGCTTGGATCTGGCAGAGGAAAGTCATTGGGACTGTTTCCTGTAAGGTTGTGATTTGTCTTCTCCACTTTTGGAGGTAGGAGCACCCCATTGTTTAGGCCTGTATGAGCCTTGGGTCTGAGATCTGCCTCTGGGATGTCTGTATCTGCCTCTTTGTGGCCTGTTTGACACTGGAAAGGACCAATTTTTGGAAGGCCATTTCCTGCTAAATCTGGGTGGCTGTATTTGTAAGAAATCCTTAACTGTCTGCATGGATTTCGCTTTATCCTCCATTTTCTTCAACACCTCTTCTGCTTTAGCACCAAACAAAGTATCATGCTGTAATGGAGCATCTAATAATTTTGCTTTAACATGATCAGGTAGATTCTGTTCCTTTAACCAAGCATGCCTTCTAATAACAGA
Source organism: Protopterus annectens (assembly GCF_019279795.1). Lineage (NCBI taxonomy): Eukaryota > Metazoa > Chordata > Ceratodontiformes > Protopteridae > Protopterus > Protopterus annectens. Next base: position 380,593,264 of record NC_056732.1, on the reverse strand, counting down.
ACCTGTAACAGCGGCCCTGCAAGAGGCCTCCAGTGAATCATAACCACATTGCAAAGTATGCTTTCCCACTTGTTCAGTTGCATGCAATAAATCCTGCATTTCCTTGTTCTCTGAACATTCAGAATTTGTCAACATTTTCTGTTTAAGCAGTGACATTAAGTATTGCTGATATTTAAGCATATGAAACTGACAATTTAAAGCCCTTACAGCCAAGGTAGCAGAAGTGTAAACTTTTTCCCCCATCTGTCCAGTGCCCTAGAATCCCTATCAGAGGGGACAGGGTTTTTTGCAGTGGAAGCTTTGACCCCTTTGGGACCCTGAGATATAGTTTCTGGGTCAGCAGCAGGGTTTTCGTATAGGAATTTACGAGAATCTTGGACCCTGTAGTATTTGTCAGGCTTAGCAGGTGCAGGAGGTAAAGAGTCAGAGGACAGGCCAGACTCTGAAAATACATCATCTACAATGTCTAGAACAGGTGGAATAGCAAGGGGTCTGTGCTGAGGTAATAGCAGAAAGTCTCTGAGCCTTTTCTTAGATTCTGAGTAATCTTGGCTCTCCCAGTGGAAATGCTCCCTCATGGTATGCAATGTTTCCCCAAAAGAATAATCCTCAGGAGGAGAAGCTGAAGGAATTGATTCTTCAGCATCGGAATCCTCATAGGGAGGAATAGAATAATCCTGTTCAGAAGAGGAATCAGAGGAAATAGAAACCTGATCAGAAGAATCACATTCTGTCTCTTGCCTAGGCCTCTTATCAGGAGGGGGATGGGTACCCCTGATCAAAGTAATAAGGTCTTCGGCCATTTTAAACATCTGTTTTTTAGGCATGGAAGTCTGAGTAGGAGAATGCTGTACTTGTTTCTTTGTCTTTAAGAGCTGCTTTAGTCTTTGTCTTTGAAGCTGAAGATGGTTTAACATATAACTGTGTAGGTCTGAAGACACGCTCAGAAGCCGATGCCTGCTCATCAGCTCCCATCTGAGGAAATGATTTCCGAGTGTCCAATACCTTGAGTATCCAGAGGCCCAGTTGGCTCCAAGTGGGGGTCGGAAGCGGCCTGTGGCTCTGAGATAGCGGGTGCCAGGGGCTGCGAAAGTGCCTCACTGAGAACCGGCGAACCAGCGACTGGCCTAACGGAGGCCTCGTCATCGGTTTTGGACCTCGGATGCCTATCCTTTTCCTTGTCCTTGCGTTTTTTGTAAACTCTGGTCGTCGGCTGTTCCAACGGCATTATATAATTAAACCTTTGGCCAAAGTAATGAAATGCAAAATCGAACCGATGCTTAATAGTGCATTGGTTAAATCTAGCACAAAACCGACAGCTAGCAACGTTGTGATCAGGGCCTAGGCAAGGAATACAGTAAGAGTGAAAATTCTTATGAGCTATTTGCTTCCCACAAGAAATACAATTGTTAACTTTTTCTGACATCGGTCTGGAGCAAGAAAAAAGTTTCCCCAGTGGGATACTTAGCTTTAATGAAGACTTCGGTTATGAAATTCGGATTTGAAAATCTCAGGAGTCGGCCGACCGGCACTTGTGAACTGCTTTTGTTTCAGGCACCACACGGCAAGAAAGATTGAATAAAATGGCGTCGGCTGCATCTTTTATACCGCTGGCGCACTGATGTCAGGGTAGAGGTGACAGCAACCGACGCTGGACCAGGACTTTGCAATTCAAGCTGACTGTGGGTAGCCTGCCAGCAGGATAACCCAAGAGTAATGACTGCAACAGTGAAACACGATGAACATCAAAGGAACGTTAATGGCCTAATTGAGTTGCATCTCATTCACCACTTTAGTCATGAAGGAAGATTGACCCTCAAGTACACTCCTTATGGAATATAAGGAAGGGAGCAGTCACCATCAGAACTTGGAGCTCTGAAGCCTGCCTAGCAGATGTTAGGGCTACTAGCAAAATGGTTTTCCAAGTGCAAAACTTGAGAGTGAAAGAAGCTACTGGTTCAAAAGTAAGCTTTTCCATCACAAAGTTGATTTCCCAAGAGGGAAGTGCAGGATTCTGAGGAGGATTTAAGTGCAGAACCCCTTTTAAAAACTGGTTGACCTCAAGTTTGGATATCAAAGGAGGGATAAGAAGCAGACAGGCTGAAATGTGTGAATTGAAAGTCGAATACACTAGACCACTTTTCATGAGCTCACAAAATAAGACAAAAGACATTTTAGTGGGTCCTTATTTTCAGCTTGGTGCCAGACTGAAAATCTGTTTCATTTGGCTATGCAGGACTTTTGGGTAGTTGCTTTCCTTGCCTCTTGGACAACCGGAAGCACTTCTTCAGAAAATTGAAGTCTGTAAAGGATTAGAATCGTATCATCCTTAAGGTTAGATTGAATGATGATAGTCTGGAATGAAGAAATGAACCGTTTGTTGTAAGAGCAAGTCCATTTCATGGGGTAGCTTGTGGTGATGGCCCCCGGCTAAAAGATAGAAAGGGGGGACAATTACTGCCTTATTTTGTCTTTTTGTATTTTGAGTAACTCTTTTGGGAGCAGAGGGAGTAAAGGGAAGGCATAAAGAAACCTTCCTGTCCCCTGGAAAAACAAGGCATCCGTCCTCCAAGCTTAGGGGCAGTGTCCCTATACAAAAGAGGAAGAGCTGTTTGTTGTTTATCAAGAGAAAAAGGTCTATCTGTGGTGTACCTCATTAGTGGACTGTGTCAAGAAAGACCTCTCTATTGATCATCCATTTGTGGGGGGGGGGGGTCTTCCATTGACCTGCTGAGAGAGTAACAACTGTCTTAGATGTTGGTGTCATTTCAAGGTGATACAACATTGTCCTGAGAGGGAATGTACACTTCTTGAAGAGATATGTTTAACTTGATGGCCAGTTCCCAAGCTATCCGAATCAGTTTGCACAGGTGGTAAGGTATTGTCCCTCCCTGTTTGTTTATGTACATGGCTGTTGTGTTGTCTGTGAGTACCTTTAGATGTCCTGGTTTCCAGAGACAGGAGAAAACTTCCTGAATGAGTGCCCACATCTCCTTTATGTTTATGTATTCTGTCTTTTAGATTAAATTTCCACAAGCTTCAGAGGCAACTGTATGCATTTCTTGGCTTGGAGTATGCACCTTGAAGGGCAGCCCTGGGTTAAAGTTCACCTGTGACACACACCATAGCATCTCCATTTTGAGACATGTCCACAAAATGAGAGTGTTGAGACTGTACATTTTTTATGTACCACTGAATCTTCCTGATATGCAGTCTGGCTAGTAGTAGCATGGGAATGATAGCTGCTATGTAGCCTAGTGCTCTGAGAATCTCCCTTGATGAGCATACTTGGAAAAGTAGGAGGGATTGGAAATAGGCTGTAAGGTTCTGCACCTTCTCCTGAGGTAAGAAAGCCTACATGTTTTTGGTGTCTAGTCTGTAACCCAACTAGATCTTGAGAGTGAGCTGTAGAGTGGATTTTTTGAAGCTGACACTGATCCCAAATTGCAGTAGGGCCAACGTAAACTTGAGCTACTGTAACAAAATCTTACATTATGATGCTTGTATTAACAAATCATCTAGGTAAGGGAATATTTCTATTTCCTGTGTCCTGCAAAAAGCTATTGCTGAAGCCAGGCATTTTGTGAAAACTCTGGGAGCAGTAGATAGCCTGAAATGCAAAGCAGAAAACTGAAAGTGTGATGAGCCAGTAGAGAATCTCAGAAATTTCATGACTGTTGTATGGGAATGTATGGGTAGGCATCCTTTAGGTCCAAGGTTACTAGGAAAGCCTGTGGAAATATGAAGAAAAGAAAGGCCTGAAGCGACATTTTGAGAGTGGGTACCTCGAGGAAAGTGTTGAGCTGGGAAAGGTCCAGGATGTGTCTCCACTGCCCTTCTTTCCTGGAGACTTGCCTACAAACTGAAGTGGAACTGGTTCTATTGTGCCTTGGGAAAGTAATTCCTGTAGGATGGATGGAAAAGGTGTAATTGATTGTGGGGAGGGGCAGAATGCCTTTGAAAATAGGTAGTCCCTTCCAGGATATTCTGTATCCTTGTTGAATAATAGTTATTACCCTCTTGTCTGTTGTGATCTTTTCCCACTTTGTTATAAAGAGGTGAGCCTTTTGATTGAGAAGAAAGTTTTGGGAGTGTAATGAGTTAACAGACTTTAAAAATTCCCTGCAGACTACTCTGTCAGAAATACTAGTTGAGCAAATTGGTGTAACTAAGGAAATGATTTTTTGAATTGTGATACAGAATCAGAATTGCCTAAACATAGTAAAGCCATGCAGAGTTTAATTCTGGTGGGTGACAAAAAAAGCAATTACTAGAAAATGGAAATCAAAGTCTAAACCAAACGTACTAAAAGTAATGAATATAGTAACAGAGAGAACAGAACAGGAAATGGGATCTTTAAAAAATGGTAGGAGCAAATTACACAGACAAAATGGGAACTGTGGGGACAATACACACAGAATAATATTTTGGAGGAGGAATGAAGTTTAAAGGAAGGAAGGAACTGAATGAGTTATGTAATTCTTAACTGAGCTGAGAGTGTAACCATGAATATTTCCTAAGGAGTGAACTAGTAACAGCTGCTCTGGAGGAGGCCTCTTCAGCATCATAGCTGCATTTAATGCTATGCCTAGCCACCTGAGTTGTTTGAGCCACCAAAGACATGGCCTGTTGTTTTGCATCTGACCCTTCCATAGCACCAACATTCTTATTCAGGCTGCCATGAAGAGATAAGAGATATTTGGTCATGAGGATCTTATAAGTAATGGCCCTCAATGCCAAAATAGAAGAATCATAAACCTTTCTTCCCCACCTGTTCATGGCCCTACTATCTTTATCTGAAGAAAGGACATTAGCAGAAGGCAGGAGCTTAGATGGCTTGTCATAAGCTAAAGGAGCAGCGGAAGATTCAGCTACTTGATTCCCGAAAAGAAATTTAAGTTTATCTGGAACTTTGTAGACTCTATCAGACCTCTTGGGGGCTGGTGGATGAGAATAAGGAGAAGAAGACATAGAAGCGAAAGCATCAAGGAAGACCTCCACGACTGAAAGGATTGGTGTGGGGACTGGAATGCCCACTTCAAAAAGGTTGTAGTATCTTTTCTGAACATCAGAAATTTGTTCAGAATCTCATTCAAAATGTGTCATCATATGCCCAATGGTTTCCCCCAGAAGAAACCTGTTCCTCAGGGGAATTCAGGAAGAAAGAGAGAAAAGAGTCCTCATCAAATGAGGGCACCTGTCCAAGTGAGTGAAATTGTGACGAGTATGCTGGGGAATGATCTGAACACCCATCCCCATCCTCAGAGGAAGACTTCATAGTAACCTTCTGAGAAGTGGGGAGAGGAACAGAAAAGGAGGGAGGCGAGAGCCATAATGGCCTTGAATTGGCCCTGACAGAAGTCCATCTACTCTTTCTCCCTTGAAGTCTGAGGTGAGGGAGCATGCTTAGTCTTTTGGCTTTTCTTTGTCAGGGTGACCAATTGAAAAAATAAAGCCAGCACCACGAATGGATCCAATGAATGTAGTTTATTGCACTGAAACTAGACCAGTTTCAGCTATTAAGCTTTCCTCAGTAGTTACAATCACAAAATGAAAATGCTCCTTATATACCCTTCAAGGAAGCAATGACATCACTTCCTGTCAAAAAAAGAAAAACCATTAATAAAATGAAAAATAAATGGTTATAAAGCATACAAAGAAAATATAGTCCACCTTAAACTGTACCAAGCTGTCATGATACCAGTTGGGTAAAAAATAATAAAATGTTGCCTTAGTGTAATGAAGAGGATTTGTGCTGTATGAAATAAAAATATGATTAGCACAATTGGACATTATGTTATGAAATTCACTAGAAAATTATTATAATAATAATAAATCATATTGGGGTTACAATGTGAAAACATATCTTTAAACCATCAACAATTAAGCTGAAATGAAAAGGTTGAAAAACCAATGTTAGAAGAATACATTTTAGAACGATAGATCACATTTTGTCATTGAGCCCTGGTGAGAAAAGCCCACCAAGTTTGACTATCCATCTTTTCTCCTTTTTGTTTAAAATGTCATGCCATCCTGTTTTAAATGCCCGATTTCCAATAATATTATCAATAATGCAGAATGAAAATTTGGCAGTGGGATGCTTAATGGTGTGTCTGTATAGTGCGTTTGTTATCCTGCAATTTCTAATGTCACCCAAATGTTCTGATATCCTGATGTGAAATTGTCTGGATGTTTGACCAACATAAAAAGCCTGGCACGTACAGGTGGCTAGATAAATAATCCAGTCCGAACTGCAATTTCCAAAAAATTTTATGTCATATAACTGACCAGTATTTTTGCTTGTGAAACTTTTGGTTTTGAATATATAACCACAAAAACTGCAATGGCCACAGGGGTATGTGCCAACTAATTTGTCCCCTGTTAATGTTCTCTGCATGCAAGAGTTGTCCTCCATGACACTCCTTTTGCAATAAGAAAAATGGGAACCTAGTGTTTTACCCTTCCTGTATGAGAAGTAGCATTGTTCTCCTAAATATCCTTCCAAAAGAGGGTGAGATTTGAGTATGTTCCAATGTGTATTAATGATATTAATGAGATTGTGACTATTTCTTCCATATGTAGTAACAAATCTACATGTATCTAGATTATTGGATCTAACTTGTTTCTTATAGACTAGCAATGAATCCCTAGGTTTGTTGTTACTCCATTGTGCAGCAGAACTGATCGTATCCCAATGATATCCTCTGGCCAAAAATCTATTGGCTAAATCATCATGATGTATATTCAAATCCTGTTCCGATGAACATATTCTTTTTATTTTCAGAAACTGAGATTTCGGAATGTTCTTAATAATGTGTTTTGGATGGAGACTGTTGGCATGTAATAGGGTATTGTGTTGTGGAAATTTACGATGTACAGATGTTTTGAGTGTATGATCAGTTTGTCGTTGTAAATGGACATCTAGAAAATGAATGTCATTCAAATCATATTCCACAGTAAATTCGGTCCCCCACGTTTCCATTAAGATGTTCCATAAATTCTTGAAGGTAGTCTGGACCACCTTTCCACACAAGCCAACAGTCATCCAAATATCTCCTCCAGATGTCAATTTCCGGTAAATACACATTATGCAATTCATCATAAATGATGTGCTCTTCAATATAACCCATGTACAGGTCTGCATAAATTGGTGCAAATGAGGCCCCCATGGCCGTGCCTTGTATTTGCCAGTAACAATCTAGCTGGAAATTAAATACATTTTTAGTCAGAACGTGTTCTGCCATACATACAAGTAATGTGTTCAATCCAGGGGGATAAATATTGGCTTTGTTCAACCAAAAATCCAGAGCCATCAGTCCTGCCCAATGTGGAATGCTAGTATATAATGATTTAACATCCAAAGTGCATAATAGCCAGTCAGGTTCAAGTTGTGATTCAGAGACAATTTGTAGGAATTCCGTGGTGTCTTGAATTCTAGCTCTGATACATGCTAATAGTGGTTTAAGTTTCTCAGTCAGGAACATAGATAAGGGTTCTGTCAGGGATCCAATGCCCGATGCAATGGGTCTGCCCGGTGGTTTATTAATAGACTTATGAATATTTGGCAGCAAATAAAGGTATTGTTTTGCTGGATCCTTGACCATGAGATGTGTCTTAGTTTTTTCAGAAATTATGCCAGCATCTACTGCTTCTTGTAGAAAATCATTAATTTCTTGTTGGAAAGAGGGTGTGGGATCTGTACTCATTTTCATGTAGTGATGATGGTTGGACAATTGTCCATTTCCCTCATCCTGATAGTAATCGGCGTCCATGACAACGACCGCACCCCCTTTGTCAGCAGAGAGTATAACAATATCTTTATTGTTTTTGAGTCTGGTGAGGGCAAGTTGTTCCTTGTAAGATATATTATTTCTAATATTATCAGAACTGTTGGAATAAAAATGTAAATCTTTAATTACAGCCTGCTGAAACACTGCAACATGTTTATCCATGGGGGGATTAAATGTGGATTTGTGAAATCTAAAGTCTGTAGATCTTTGAGAGAGGTTAGAGTTATCCTGTTGTTTGAAAAATAAGTTAAGATTAATTTTTCTACAAAACTCTAAAATGTCAGATACATGTGAACTTTCGTCAATAAAGAAACCAGGAATAAAACCCAGACCTTTATTAAGTAGAAAATATTCATCAGATGACAAAGTGTACTTTGAAATGTTTAACACATTTTTACCAGATTGAGCTATTTCACCACTGACTTGAAAAGTTCCTCTAGACTTTTGACCCCGATGCTTTCTCCCTCCCCTGTGTTTCCTGCCCCTAAAGGGCTAACCATGGTTCTACCTCTTTTAATATGTGGTGATTCACCAGTGCTGGTTGATTCATTGTCTGTTGTGGAGGAATCCTCACCAAGAGTATTGCTGGAAAATCCTGATTTTTTAAGAATTGATCTCGGTCTCTTTTTACGCACAAAAGTGAAATTTTTGGTGCCCTGTGCGAATCCCGCACCCCTCTGAGATTCAAATTGTCTACCCCTGCTGTAGTCTTCTTTATCTCTAGCAAATTTATGGAGTTTTTTAGTTTTGAGATTATTCTTCAATATAGATAATTCCTTGGATAGTTTGTTCAGACAATTTTGAAATTGTGAATGATTTTCAAATTCTTTTAAATTATTACATGTTTTTTCAACATCTAAGGTATTGACATTGACTGTCCTTTCATAGAAGGAAGCTAATATATTAACCAGTGCCATAGCGGCTTCTTGCTGTGCTACTTGCCAATCCCTGATTAAAAGGTCATCCGGTGCACCTACTAGTGGCTGAATCTTGAATCTCAATCCTCTTGGTGAAATATTTTGAGCTTGATATGCCTTAAAAAGCTTATGGTGCCAAATGTTGGTTCTTAAGGTTTTAATTTGTTTACCTAGCTGATTAAATTCAGAAACACAACCGTCAACTGGATCCGATATGGGTAAATCAGTGGTATTCGAGGAACTAGTACTAATACCGAATACCTGTAGGTCATCCTTATCAGCACGTAGGCTAGATAGTAATTTCCCAAGATCCATGACTATTAGTTGTTAAGCAAAAAATTCGCTAGGTAAAAAAGACGATTCAAATCACAAGGAAAGAGAAAAATGTCTAAACAAACTATCAAATCACTATTAATAGTACTTGACAAATGTCAAAAAATGTGCTAAATGCAATAGAGATTCACCCATTGGTACCAGAAATACTGAAAGGAATAAATGAGGTCCAATAATTAAAAAATCAGGAATATACACTTAGTGAGATGCAAATGAAACATATATATGGTTTCAAAAACAGGGGTTGAATAATAATAATAATGAATCAAGAGATTCATAGAAAAAATAATAATGTAGAGATCTCAAAAAGTTTGAGACAAAAGTGGACCCTATGTCAAAATAGTTATCTCTTATTAAGGTTGAAAAGATGTACAAAATCAAGAATTTTTCTTCATGACCTATAATATGCTGTCCTCACTATATCAAAGAAAAAAAATAAATTCAATATGGATATAAACAGCAATTGAGATGCTTATGTTGTTTAAAATATATCCATAGGGATGACATTGTAAACCCTGTCCAAATAACACCCTACTTCAAAAGTTATAGCATATTCTTGCTAATGTTTTTGTGATAATACTTCATGCATGTAGGCACACAGGTTTAAATAAAAATGCTCAACTCTGTAGTCATAAATACACCTATATATGGTATTAGTCAGAACATAACTAATGTAAAAATATAGGAAAATGGTAAACTTCCTAGAGCTGTAGCACTTTAAATATGAAACAACATAATTCAAAAGATAGCCAAAAGAATGTGGTTATCTATGTAGTATTCATAAAAAATGCATACACAGTCTAAATAGGTGCTGTTATTAAGCATAAGTTAGTACACAATCTCAATATTGCTGTTTTAAGGATAGCAAATGCCCAAGGCCAAGAACTGAAGTTATATATTCCAATTTGACCTGTTATTAGAGTTATATGTAATAGTTGTATAAAGTGATAATAACATATAACCATATAACCATATAACCATAAAAAAGTAACCACAGCAGTAATATAAGAAATATAAATGACAGTTGGGAGAGTCCACCATTCATATGTCAAACAAGTCCAAATATATGGTTTTCTGTTGTGTTGTTATCAATAACAAAATCAGAATGAAGCACAGTCCAGAAAACTGTAGCCACAATCGGAGAAGGATGACCCAAAAAACGAAAACGATGGTTCCCATATGAGCATCACATCACCTTGCGTTGAAACGTTAACTTTCCATTTTCACATAAACGTAAAAAGCACTTCCATAGAGAAAATGAACAGTTTACACTCAAAAAATGGTTGGTGGTATTCTTATGAATGCGAAAGCTGAACCGAGATTCCCCGAAGGAAAAATAAAATGTCCATTCATACAGTTACTGAATGTGTACGTTATTCCAGCGTAGTAGTACACATGGAACCAAAAGTTGTCTCACCACAACTGACAGGAATGATAATATAAATCCCAAACTTCTCCTTATGATGTTAGTAATCACAAACCAAACAATTACCATCAACATAATACGTCATAACACAGAACTGACTCACTAGATGTGGAAAAGATGGATGCGTGAGCCCAAGGCGCTTCCACTTGTAGAGTAAGTCAAAAAATAGAGTTATAGCATGAAGCGATATCCAAATGGTGTATTTGAATGTAAAAAAACAGTCTCACCAAATCCCACCAAGCTTAGGTAATATGGATGCGTAAGCCCCAAAAGACACGCTCTAATGATGGTATCCAAGTGCAAACAGCAACATAAGTATAGGCATATAAGTATAGTATATAGTTGTAGCATGAAGCGATATCCAAATGGTATATTAAATGTAAAAAAACACATCTGCTTGGACTAAATGTGGAGGTTCCAACCCCTGATGTACCTCAATAAGAGATCTCAGTATCTCTTCCTTTACTAAGATCTGAGGGATACCTTCCAGGCATTCTGAGATAATGATGTACAGTTCCCCCTTCTCCATCCTGTCTGTAGAAGCAGTCACCTTGGATGTGTGGATTTCCAGTGCCATACTGGTCTCCAGTAGGGTCACAGCAGTGTGATAAAGTGTTGGACATACTGTGGGTTCTGTAACCACATTGGGTATATCTGAATCTGACTTGGTAAACTGAACTTTGGGCCTAGGTCTCTCAACTTTCTTCTTTGGATCAGACAGTACATCATGAGTGGAGGGATCTGCCATCTTGACTTGAGCTAATTGCTTAAGTCATTTGGTCTCTAAGAAAGTATTTGAAGACAACAAATACAAACATAATGTTTTAGTTATGAAAGACTGACAGAAAAATTTTTGTAATTGTGCTCTGTGCCTAAACAGAAAATCACTGGGGTTGGAAGTCTTTGTAAAGTGTCTGCCTACCACACTTGCACTTTCCTCTGCTAGATGAAATCTAACAAAATCACAGATCACCATAGCAAATAAGAAAAGGAAGGTTCCCCAATGAATTTAGTCTTAGTCTTAATTCTTACCCAAGCTGTCCAGCTGTAACCCCGTCTCGTACCATCCCCTTCTAGATCACATAATAAGGATCTGTAACCATGAAAATGCACTATCATATTTCTGCAGCACATTTGGTGGATATGGGCATCCTGAGGCAATGCAGCAACTGTCTCATATTTACTGATAGTCACCTAATTCTTAAACAAACTGATATCATATATGAGAGATGTGGTTATACAATGTCACTGGAAGCAAGGCTCTCACATGCAGGCACTTATAGTACTAAACAGGTTGTCAGAAACTCTCACACTCTACACTCACCACACACAGTATGGATCAGACACAGACACACTTATTGCTGAGACTCTTAAATGTAATCTTCTTAAACTCCAAAGGCTGCACAAAACAACACCCATTATGACACAAAGCCATATCTCACAGCATCTCAACTTCTAAGCCTACAGGGCAAACCACCTCACAACCAGATATTTTAATTATAGGAGAATCCATAATGAGACAGACAGATGTCCTACTCACCAGGCTGAGTAAGAAAGGAGTAATGGTCAGTTACCTATCAAAGGTCAGGATATGCCAGATCATACACGCTGTCAGGTTATTGAACGATTAAGTACCAGTATGAAACACCAATATACGTCCACAAACTGTAGAAATTGTAAAACACCACAGCTCCGAAATTTCGGAGCTGTGGTGTTTTACAATAAGTACCAGTATGGCTCAGTCATAGTCCATGTGGGTGCAAATGACCTGGAATGCACCTCCCTGGATCATATGAAGAGCAAAATGATGGAGGTCTCAGATTGTGTGTCCCAGGCTGGTATGAGCCTGGCATGGAACAGCATTCTACCTTCAGTAAAGATAATGCCATAATGTGAACAGGATATGACTGACTTTAACAACTGTCTTAGTTTTTGGTATCATTTGAAGGGGATACAAGCCTGGGAGGATATTTTTGACAGAACATTATGCTTTGCCAGGGATGATCTGCACTTATCTGCTCTAGGCTTTCAAATAGAGGGGTAAAACCTTGTCCACCCCTAAAATGTCTTTTTTTGGCATTGCCTACATGGTAAACCTTCAGACATAAGAAAGCCAACCGAAGAAAATCTAAAGGTGTTACTGCTCAATGCCAGCAGTCTAAACAAGAAAGTTCACTCCCTGTGAGCTCTCCTCACCCTGGAGAATGTAAACATTTGCACAATTACTAAGATATGATTTTAAGATGCAAATAGCACCCAAGCAGTGCACAGCTGTAATGCCTTCCACACATTTAGGCCAGGTACTGCATAGGAAGGAACAAAAGGTGGCAGTATCTACATTTACAGCAAAAACAATATGACTCACTTGAGTTATCCATGTCCAAATTATAACAGGCAAAATCATGTACCATATCCTTGCATGCAATAGGTCCCCTCAATGACCCAGGAAACCCATAACACATACCTTAAATATACTGGAGACACTCAATGGTATATTCATGGGAGACTTCAGCTACTCTGCTATAAACTGGGAATCACACACTACCCAAAACATGCAGCCGCAGAGATTCCTGGACTTTGCAAACACAAACAGCCTGAACCAGCTAGTCTGTTGCCCACTAGAGGTGCTAACATCCTTGACCTGCTCCTCACAAACAAGGGAGAACATTGCATCCCCCAAGAGTAACATCCTCACTGGTCAGGTAGAACCATAAAGCTGTCACCTTTGAAATAAAATGAAAACACAGGACCTCTGCTGACCATGTAACTTTTAGGAATTATTATTAGGCAAATATCCTACTATTAAGTGACACCCTGACAAAATTTCAAGCCCCCCCAAACCCAGAAAGCACTGCTGCCTACATGGAATTGTTCACAAAAACCCTGTACATTCATGTTAATGGCTGCATACAGACAGGGACCAACCCGGGATAAGACTGGGCAAACTCAAAAATCAAGCCACCCTGGTGGAATTCAGGCATCAGGCTGTATAACAAAAGGAAGAAAATCATGACAAAAATTAGGAAGAATAAGACCCCATCAAGATAAAAACTCCGTCATCAATCTTAATAAGCAACTCAAGGGGAATAATCATCTGCCAAAGTCAAATATGATGTAAAAATAGCCTCCCAGGACAAGGAAAATAAGAAGGCGTTCTTAAGTTATGTTCACAGTCTCACAGGCAATACACAATAATGTGCCGAACTAATTGTAAACGGAGCCACCTGTACTGAGCCGTAAGATATAGCAAATCTAATGGCTGACAAATTTATTTCCAATTTTAACCCTCTCCTCCCATCCACTCAGAAACCACCTTCAACTGTAACACACCCAACTATCTCATGGGAATAGGTCCTCAGGGTACTCTCCAAGGCCACAAAGACTGCATTGATGGGCCCTATAGTGTCCCAGGATGATTCCTTAAAAGCAAGAAACATGACCTATCAGGACCACTAGAATCACTATTTGAAAATAGACTCCAGACAGGCTTCATGCTAAATGAACAGAGGACTGCAACTGTCACCCCTTTGCACAAAAGTGCACCATCTACAAACCTGAGTATCTACAGAATCATAAGTCTGATTAGTCTCATATGCAAAGCTGTGGAAATGATAACAATGACACATGAAACCTTCAGATACTGGATCAAACCTAGCTTGTTTTTATCAAGGGCAGGTCATGCCTACTCATCCTGGTTGTCTTTTTTGAGAAGGTCACCAAAGCAATGGATAAGGGCAAAGTGCATACTGCCTACCTTGACCTGGCCAAAGCATTGGACACAAAACTGCACTTGGTCATTGTAGACAAACTCATGAATTAGGTATAAGCCCGTATGTCACCAAATGGATAGCCAGCTTTCTAAAATATAGGCCCAAGAAGTTAGGATAAGGGAGTCTGTCTCTACAAAAAGAGTATTCACTAGTGGAGTTCCTCAAAGCTTAGTGCTCGGGCTGCTCTTTTTTGGCATCTATTTCTCTGAAGTCACATCCAACATCAAGGGCCTCTGGCTGTCCAAGTTTGCAGATTATTGTAAACTAGGTACAATCATAGAATCCCCTAAAACACAAATACCCTAATACTCTTCAAGAAGGCCTGACAGACCAATAACTGGTGCCAAGGCCACGGTCTAAAACTCAATGTCAAGAAAAGCACAATAGCATCCTTTAGGAAGATGCCTACCCCTGGAGACTACCACATTGATAATACACTACTAAGTATAGACCAAGTGGTCAGGGATTTGGGAATACATATAGACAGTAACCTGGCTTTGATGGTCATGTATAAATGGTAGGAAGAAAATCATTTTATGTTGCATAACTTATAAGCAAGGGTATGTCATCTAAGTCCAAGGATGTCATTTTTCAGCTGTCTTTGGCTCTCATCAGACCAATAATTGAGTACAATGTCCCCACTGGTATGTACCTGAACAGGCATATGCAACAACTGGAGAATTCCCAGAGATTCCTTACAAAATGAATATAGGCATAAACAACGTGTTCTACACAGACTGCTTCAAAACCCCTCCCTGTACTCAGTCTGTTACAGACTGCTGAGAAGCAAGCTCTGCCTGGCCTACAAAGTATCCCCTAATCCTGCTCTGATGAACCTGTTGCACATCCGCAAAACAAATAACATCAGAATTATCTGATCTAGGATGTAAGCCTTGACTGCAACATAAATAGGACATGTTGGAGGGACAGATGTGTGTCTCAGAGACAACCCCTTCTCTGGAATAGGGCTTCCCAGTCATGTGAAGCAGAGTTTCCTAACCCAGCTCAAGTATAACTTGGACCAGTGGATGGGGACATGAACATTTTCCCCTGGTCTAGCACCTATGCCTGTGTTAGACATAGGCAGCCTGTAAATGCTTGATCACCCATCCCCAGACCTACATGTTGTTGTTGTCTTTCGGCTTTTCCCGGTTAGGGGTCACCACAGCAGAACTCCGGTTCGCTAATGATTGGCAGTAAATTTTCACGAACGCCAAGGTGCCAGCTCGACGTTCAACCTTCAACGAAGGCACACCCATTTACGCATGTCTTTCGAATGCCCACCCAACCATGGGGAGGACATGCAGACTCCACACAGAAGGCACTCCCAGCGCTCCAGCCGGGAATCGAATGAGAGAACCTCTTGATGTGAGGAAACAACACTACCACTGCACCATCGCAGAAGTTATCCCCAGACCTACATATATCATTTTAAATAACCCCAGGGTATCAACACTTGTCAGATACATTTGGGAAGCATGGCTAGGCTTAAAAAGGCCCCCGGGGGTCATTAGCCTAGTAATCACCTATGAACCTATGAATAATGAATATCATTTTTACACCAAATACCATATTTCAATTTTATATATATATATATATATATATATATATATATATATAAATTTTTTTTCATTTGCAACAAATGCATTTAGCACTCACTCCTATACTTCAGTGATGGCCACATTGGTGTGAACAGAAACTGCTATTTTCTATCCACTTTACTAGGACAGCAGTTTAGGCATTTAGATATGTTTCAATGAAATCAACAGTAGGAAATCTTCCTTAAAGCAGCAAGAAATTGATGAAGATTGTTTCAGCACCTTTGCAACAACTGATGGTTTTAAGGCTTTAGCTTAAGCTCAAGCGATGTTGAGGTGCTGAAGATAGGACCTGGATGTTTCTGCTGGAACAGAAAAGGTAGAGCTGTAACTTTGCTATTGCTAAAAAGACTGCACTATATGACAGTTTCATTGATAGGTGGCCAAGTTACAGTAGTAGCTCACTATGGGTGGTTGGGCTCAGGGGTGTAGCTAGGATTTTCAAATTTGTACTCACAGTTCTCAAACTGCTACCCACCTCCCCAGCCAAGCTATGGCCATTCTCGTAATTCACAGTTCGCTCTTTTAGTGTCGATGAAGAGGCATTCGCTGTAATGCCTCTTCAGTAATATAATATAGATTCACTCAAACTCGGGTCCTTGAATTGAAAATGAAACTGAAAGTCAGTTCTTTGAAAACTGCAGCATGGTAGTTGGGGTAGAGGATTCATGCTTTTGTTTTCTGTAACTAAGGTACAGGTTTTAAGCTTGAGCAAATTACTAACCACCTGGCTACCCCTAACTAGGGTGTTTCATTCACACACACACCCCTACCTACCTCTTAGTGCAAGAAATATGGACAAAGCCTAAAATAAACAGGGACAGATATTAAATAATGCTCTCGTGAACTTAGAAAGTTGCTAGAATAACAGGATTTGTGCTAGTATGAGAAAGTTGCTAGAATAACAGATTTTGTGCTAGTATGAATTTTTCTAAAGGACATGAAGTCTGAAACTCAAATGTCTGTCATTATTTAGCAACTTCAGCCTTCAATGATCTTCTAGAAAATCACAAAATTTATGAGGAACAGACAAAAAATATGGGACAAAAATCTGGACATTCTGCAAAATTTGGACAGTTGAGAGGTATGCTACCTACCTACATCACACACACACACACACACACACACACACACACACACACACACACACACCTCTCAACCTCTTAGAGCAACAAACTCATAAATAAAACTGAGGCAAAGGCCCAAAAATAAGGACATTTTTTTTTAAATATTGCTCATAAACTTAGAAAGATAATAGAATAGTAGTAGGTCTTGCATTAGTACGAATTTTCTCAAAGGTATGAAATCTGAAACTCAAATGTCTGCCATTATTTTCTAACTTCAGTCTTTAATGATTTGCCACTAATTTGCCAGAAAACTGCAATTTTATGAAAAACTGACCAAAAATGTGATGCAAAAATATAAAATTGCCAGACAATACAGCTGGAAACCTGTCAAAGAAGGGACACCATTTTAATATGAGCACAGTTAACTTGAGCAGCTGACAAAATTAGAAAATCTAGATGCATTTCTGAAATAAAAGTAATGTATAACTCTGATCATTACAGTTATTTATAAAAGTAAACCCTCCACGTTTTCTTCCAAAATTGCTATTTGCGGAGAGATTATTAGGGGGAGAGCAACATTTTGAGCCAAAATTGGGGACAGTTGAGAGGTTTGGATATTCCTAATTCTATAAAGCGATTTATTTGCACATACCCCTCAGCCTCCTAATGCAGAAAATCTGGACAAGGTCAAATATATTGGGGGAACATACAAACAATTCTAAAAATTGATCTTGTATAAAATTAAGACAGTTGATAGAATATCAGATCTTGCTTTAGCATGCATTTTTCTGAAGATTATGACGTCTGAAACTTAACTTCGGTCATTATTTAGTGACTTCATTCCTAAATGATTTGCCAGAAAAGTTTTATTTTGCATTTTACAGAATGAACACCAATAAATATCTGCTAAACAAAGCAATGCAGTCTCACAATGAAACTAGACTTAGCATTAAAACTTCTCTGCCCTTGAAACTCACATTCATTGAAACAGCATTGAAACCCACATTCAAAGACAATACATTTTGCCAGTGGCAGATAAAGATGAACTTTGGGCTGTTTTCAAATCATAGGCCCCTTGCACATGAAACATACACGTGCTCTTTGATACACCTTCCTGACTGTATTAAATTATATTCCTTGTACAATACAGTATAGTTGTTAGAGAGTGTTTCAAATTTATTGTTTTGAACATTTTTCCAGTAAACAATGAAACAAAATGCATGCACCAATAATGACAAAACAGCCCAATTCATAACATTTCCATCATAAAAGTCTACTCAAACTTCTACAGTCCAACAGTATCAGTAAATCTGCACAATCTCTGAACTAGTAAAAGCCATCTACATAATTCCATATTAAAGAAATCTGTAACTAATGAAGAGGCTGCTGCTAGCAAACAACTTTATATTTCATGGTTTCATCTACAAATAAAGTGCCTGTTGCCCTTGAGGAATAAATTGCCTATGTTGCACTAAAAACAATGATACGCTAGTAATATTGCAATAGGGAATAGATGACAAACTGATAACAGGTTCATAGTTACTACTAGATATCTTCACCAAAACAGACTACAGCATCCACCCCCCTTTACAACACAGTACAGTATCAGCAATGCATCTACCTACTGTGGGAGAAGAACCCACAGCCTTCTGCATCAAAAGCCAATACACTACCGGTTGTGCTATTAACAGTACAAGCAGACACTTTAGTTCCCCTGCAGCTCTCAGCTCCTTGTAAAATGTCGACACTCAGCTGTATCTCTGAACTTTGCAGCACAAGAAATCTGGAAAAAGCTAACATTTATTTGGGGGGGGGGGCAAAAGCCCAAAAACCAGGGACACATTTTAAACATTGCTTGTATAATTTTGGAAAGTTGCTAGAATAAAATGCTGTGTTATCACCATGCATGTCTTGAACCCAGAACCATATGCACTGCAGTCAGTGCAACATACTACTATGCTAAATCAGCAGTTTGAAAAATAGGAAGACAAACTTAATGGCTATCATTTAGATAGCTCTCAACCTCTTAGCACAAAAACCTGGACAAACAAAGCCAATAATGAGGGAATACAAATTCAGTTCTCACTTCACACCTTAGCACAAAAAACCTGGACAAACAACAAAAACAATAATGGGGGAAATACAACTTCAGTTCTCACTTCTCACCATAGTTCACAACTCTTAGAAAAACAAATCTGAACAAAGCTCAGAAATGGTGGTGGTTAGGGACTTTAGGCTCTTCTTACCCTGAAGCAAAGGTACAGGTTTTGAGCCTGAACACTTATAGCCAACAGGTGTATTATGTCGGGGCATTTACACACACACACACACACACACACACACACACACACACACACACACACACACACCTCTTTCCAAAAAGGTGGGTAAATGATTCTTTCTGCATTTGCCCGCATGGCTGCCAACCATCAGACCACCCACACTGAACTTAAATGCATCCTTTCCTTAGAAGTGAGAGTCATATCCATTAGGGTGGGAGCCACCAGTGGGGTGGCATCATTCAGATAGACTTCAGGGTTTCTTGTGCCCTTGCTGGCATACCAGGTATAGGGAAGGTTTTACCCAAACTACGATCTCCCACAGATGGAGGGACATGTCACCATGTGGTTCAAAATGCCTACCTGTAACACAAATACATGTACCTCTACACTTATTCAATGAAGGCTACTGCCAGCTGTCAGTTTGATGAACCACATGCCTACCTTGCAGGTCATTGTTCCATCCCTTCCTCTGAAGGATCACTTTACCATGTGACTTACTTCACTCCTCTTTCTCAACTTAGGCATCCCCATCCTTCCTGTCAGCTCCACCATGCACCTTGGTTGCCTGCATTGCAATTAGGGTTTTATCTCTCTATGCTAGTGGACTGGCTAGAAAGAGGGTTAGATGGTAAGGTTACAGTAGCAACACCCTCTATAGCAACACTGCCAACAAGCTAGATTACCCAAGACAAAACCAAACACATATTTTTTTTTTCTTAACTTAAGCCATGATTTAAGTAGTAAGCTTTGAACAGTCACTATTCGATAGTCAAATAAACAGTAGTCATTACACAAGATTCAATATACATGCATTTAAGCTCATAAATTAATTACTAGCCAAAGTATTTAAAACTGAATAATAAAGTTGTTTACTTGAAATAAATTAACGTATTTAATATGCAAACTGGAATAAGCTTGTACAAGAAATTTCATCTAAATGTTCTGAATAAATAGATGACAGACAGCAAACACTATCATCTAATCTAGATCCTAACTAAATTTAAGTAAAGATATGTCATGCTACTAGCTTGCAAGATCAATACAATCAGTATAGAACTTGCAAACGTTTTACAGGTAGCTGTGCCTTTTTGGGTATCTTCCATCAAGAAAATCCAGCAAATCCCTCACTCTCAGTCTCTCTCTGTCTCTCTCTCTCTCTCTACTCTCTTACACAGCGCGCACACACACACACACACACACACACACACACACACACACACACACACACACACACACACACATACACACACACACGCACACCTCTCTTACCTGATAATCAGTTTGCGATTGCCTTCCACGCACTACATCTTCAGATTTCCCGCTCGTAGCGATAATCCATTTGCGATTGTCTTCCTGCACATTTCCCGCTCGCAGCCAGCCGGACATGACGCAAACTCACTTCCGACTGGCTGGTATGCTCCTTAAAGGAGCCAACACTGTTTTAAAAAAGAAAAAAATATGTACGTACGTTTTTTTTTTTTTTAAAAAGCTACCCCCTCTTCTAAAGAAGTTGTACTGAAATCAGTACAGTGCGTATGCCTCCCGAAGTCCCTGGTTGGGCTAAGCTGTAATTTGTATGGCTGGCTGAAGAATGTGATGTTTATATCTTCCTCAAAATTAAGCAAAATATGGATACTGAAAATATGTTTAGCCCCAAAACATGCATTTCATAAATATTCAAGGTAAAATCATTTGTATACCTAATACTAACCTTACTTTTAGCTTTGCATTCATTAGCTAAACACATTGTTATGACTGAACTCACTATTTCCCCACTATATTTTTAGCTTGACTGAGATTTTTAACTGAAATCTGCTGGTTAAGTGTATATGTATTTTTAGATTTCAGTCAGAATCTGCATTGTCGATCCTTACGCAACATCATACATTCACAGTGAAACAATATATGAGAATAATGGCTTGATTCATGGTTGCTGTATAGATTGCATTACAGGATGTCATATAGCCATAAATATTGCTGACATAGGGTCCAGTGGGAGATCAACATAGCTTAAAGACAGGGCAGAGACATACAAAGTGATTTGCTCAAGTTATACAGTATATGGGAACTTCCAAGATGGCTTCACATTGCTCAACAGCTTAACTTCAGCTCTCCTAATGTGAAAACAGACGTTATGCATTATGTGACTTCTGTCAGGATTATACCAGAAACTTGGCTTCAGATATGTCTGTTCAAAAGAAACATTTTTTAAAACTGATTTTCTTTATATGGTCCCACTAACCAGCTGATAACCTTCAGGCTACTGGTTCCTTCTCGGGTGCATCTTTGCAGCTCATTATAAGGAGCAAAACCTAGGATGCAGCAGTTGGTAGTGTGCTGCCACACCACTGGCCTAGGGTATGTTTCTTAATCTAAGATAAAAAGTAGCAAGTACCAAAGTCGCGCCATGCTCCTTAATGTAGGTTTTATTGAATAAATAAAATACAACTAACGTTTTCGCCACTTAACAGAGTAGTGGCTTCTTCAGAGATACAGGAAGCAATGCTTATCTGAAAAGCTGATTCCTAAAGGCTTAAGAAACAACTTCTGCCCTACGGGTTTATTTGTTGACACTACTTTTTATCAAGAACTGGCTATGTTATTTGACAACCAAGGGCTACAACTTCTTGAGTTAATGGTGAAACATTATGGTCTTCAAATTAATGCACTAACTACTGAAGTCAACACTTTAGACAATAACATAAAAAAGACTTGAACTTTCAAAGATATAAATATGACTACAGTCGTATTTTTTCAAGTATTGACCAACTAATATCTAAACTCAAAGACAACAAAATTAAGAAATTGACAAGGGATAGACTATCATATGACCAAAAAATTGTTTACCCTAAACTACAAATACCCTCTAACAAAAATCCAACTGCAACTAATAACATTAACTCTGCAGAGACAGCAACAACATCTACTTCCAACTATACTGACTCTAATTTTATGGACGATAACAATGAGAATGAATTCATAGAAGTCCCTCGACGTAGCAACCGAATGAAAGCCCAAAACAAAAACAATAAAAATAATAAGGGCTTTCAAAGGAATGGTCATAATAACAACAACTACTCGACTAACCACAACAGTAATAACAACAATGGACATTTTTTAGGGGGGTGCAACAATCACAACCAACAGTCCAGGAATACGAACTGGAACAAAACACGGAAGTGAGTGGTACTTCTGGTTTGGTCGACATTAGTGACCATTCTGATGTTGAAATAATTACCAACTTAAAGGGGGACTTTACAATTTACAATTTTTCCAGTTTCGCATTTGAACCATGCCTTATTGAACTTTTAGCTTTTGGCAGTACATTTGTGCCCACTAGGAAATTTAATCTAGCAAACACTATTATTGATTTAAAATGCTATGTACGCAAATTGAATTTGGACATTTTATTTAATAGTGTTATGCAAGGAGATAACTCATCTCTTAAGCTTGCTAGTACATTTAACCCTCCCCTCCACCCTGATTTGCTCTTATTTGAGAGAGTATGTGAACTAGACCTTAGACATTTAAGCCTAGGTAACACCTTTGGTAATCTGACAGGAAAATTAAATGTCTCAGATGAACAAATGAAAGCTTTGCACCATTTATGCAACTCTCCTGTAAGAGTGATTAAACCTGATAAAGGAGGAGGTTTAGTCATTTTTGATAACTTTGACTACACAGAAAGGATGTTGGCAGTCCTCAGAGGACCAGCTTACATACATTCATCTTTGAATGAAATGAATATAAGTTTTGGTAGAATTAGAGGGTATTTTAAAGATCTCTTCATTAATGCCAAAATTGATTTAGATACTTATAACTATATTGACATCTCGATGCCTAAGGTTCCTATAATCTTCGGCATCCCGAAAATTCACAAGAATCTCATTAATCCCCCTAGGAGGGCATTAATAGACAGCCAAGCATCAATGACATACCCATGTGCCCAACTGGTTGAATCAATTTTGGCAAAATACTTGAAACTCCTCCCAGAAATATGCAAAGATTCATGGTCTTTCCTCCATAGCATTAATAATATTCCCTTCGATCAGTCAGGTAACTTTTTGACAATAGATGTCATTGATTTATACACTTCAATCCCACATTGTGAAGCTATTGAATGGCTGACATTAATATTAATGGAACTTAAAGCAAGTGAAAGTGACATCTATATAGTTTCAGAATTATTAGATATTATCCTGACTTCTAACTTCTTCACTTTCAACGGTGATTTTTATCTACAAAAACAAGGGATAGCTATGGGGTCGCCATGCAGTGCAAGTGTAGCTAACCTTTTTGTTGCATACTGGGAGAGACACTTTTTACTTAACAACTCAGTTTTCAAGCCTTACTTAAAATTTTATACGAGATTCTTAGATGATATTTTTATTTTATTTCAGGTAATGCGTCTGAAGCAGCTAATTTAGTAGACTACCTAAACGGAACTACTGAATTTCTAAAATGTACTTATAAATTTCATGAAAGAGAAACTGACTATTTGGATGTAAAATTAACAAAAGATTTAAACAAGGGTGAATATCACTCATCTATTTTTAGAAAGCATACATATTGCAATTCATTCTTGCACTTTGACAGCTCACACCCTTTTAAACAAAAGAGATCTATCATTAAAGGACAGCTTATAAGAGCAGCCAGGATGTGTAGTAGTGAAACTTCCTTCAAACATGAATGTCTTAATTTAAAGGACATGTTTGTTAATAGGAACTACCCAATCCAACTCATTGTAGAGCTTACTAATGAAGTTGAAATCAAACGATCTAATGGTACATATAGACCTATATTACAACCATTTACCCATCAGATTTCTACTAATGTTAGCAGTAGTTCTGAAGACAACAATTGTATTAACACAAGCATAGTTAATGCAAAAGACAAATACAAAACTAGTCTTATTACTACTTTTAATATTAATTTTGTGGATATTCGTCTTATACTGCTTAAGAACTGGCAGTTTATTACAAATAATGGACAACTCATGGACAAGCTAGGAGAGGTCCCTAATATTGTCTATAGGAGAGGTTGTAATATCAAAAAGGTGCTAGAAAGGAATTTTGAAATGAATGTGACTTCTAGAAATACAGGCACATTTCAGTGTGGTGCTTGTAATTGGTGCAAATATGTAAAAGTAGCTAAAACTTTTACTATAGGGAACAGAAAATACCATATTCGACGCAAACTCAACTGTGAGTCCAAATCAATAGTATACTTAGCTCGATGTAACTGCTGTATGGCATTTTATATAGGCAAGACTGATCGAAGATTACGTGATAGACTTTATGAACATCAATATGCTATAAAGAAAAACAAACCTGATAACGCATTAGCCAAACACATTACTAAATGCCATGGCCATAGTTTCCATTTTTTAGCCATCGACCAGGTCTTACCTTCAATCAGAGGTGGCCCTACTTCATTACTATTAGAAAGTAAAGAGCTAGTATGGCAACTTACTCTCAATGCCTTTAGCCCTCCAGGACTCAATGAAAATTGCAATACAACATGCATTTTGAAATTGAGAAATTACAGGAGGTAGTTTATATTATATTAAATTATTAAACCTAGACTAGGTTTAGAATAACTTTGTGTGTAATATGTAATACACTTTTTCTTAATGACTAGCTCTTGTTTAATTGACTTTTTTTGAAGTTGATTTTAACTTTTTCTATTGTCAATTCTTTCATTCTTGAATACTAGGAATTTGTAATTTCCATTTTAACTAAACTTTAGTAGTGTATAAATATCCAACTTTGTGTGCAAGTATGATTTATGGTTTTTTGAGTGAGAGGTAGGAATGCTTTAATAATCATACAAAAAGAAAAAATACTATATTTTTACTTTTTACACACTTGTTGTGCAATATTTTTTAAACATGTCTGAAAAGCACTGATGTTTTTAATCTTTCCGTTGTAATATTAACCAAGAAGAAGATTTGACTTTTTGTATATTTAAAACATTTAACAACATTGTTGCTTTAAGGAAAATACTGACGTAGTCAGTGGGCGGTTTTTAACAATTTTAAAAAAAACTGTAGCGCCTTTTTTCCTGTATCTCTGAAGAAGCCACTACTCTGTTAAGTGGCGAAAACGTTAGTTGTATTTTATTTATTCAATAAAACCTACGTTAAGGAGCTTGGCGCGACTTTGGTACTTGCTACTTTTTATCTTGCATTGTTTTACTTGTTTTCGCTAGTTCATTTTTCTTAATCTGTCTATTTACCCACCAAAGGATAGGCATGCAATAAGTCTGACTAGAAGGACTGCTCATCCTTCCAGTACTCTGCATTTGGCCTAGGGGTCTGCTGCCCCCTCCACCAATTCATTACTTTGAAAGTTAGAGCAGGGGATTAAGGCTATGAGCTGTTTGCAAACTGTGTCAGGGACTGACTCCTTCAGCCTTCATTTCAAGACAGTGCTCTGGTGCAATTGGGAAGCTGGACTAGGCTCCTTAGTGGTATCCCTGACTGCATGCCTAGTAACTACCAATGAGGTACAGCAAATGCTCCAGTTTCTCTATTCTTCACACGGGGGTGCTGCAACAAAAGAATCTCAGAAAGTACAGTTGTGTAAATAAACTTACCATAGTAGTAGCTTTAGCTATATGGATTCTATCCTGCATATGGTACAATAGTTGGCCAGCTTCCAAAGCTTTATGGCACCTACCATGTGCCCAAACCATCAGTCAGCTCAAGCTGAGCTGACTAAAAAGGTTTGGGCACCAAGCCGTTCAGAACCTTCATGCCAACAGTGATAGGGAAGATGAGCCCTAAAAGGGCAGTGCTAGGAATTACAAAATAATAAATGTCCACACTCTGGCAAAAATAACACACCAAAAAATGGGTAATGGAGGGAGCAGATACTGCAGCAGTGATCATTTGAACGTCTTT
This sequence comes from Protopterus annectens, assembly GCF_019279795.1. Classification (NCBI taxonomy): domain Eukaryota; kingdom Metazoa; phylum Chordata; order Ceratodontiformes; family Protopteridae; genus Protopterus; species Protopterus annectens. The sequence goes on along the minus strand of NC_056732.1, from coordinate 380,567,177 downwards.
TGTTATGATGTTTCCTTACAAAATTGTACTATGTTCATCATATTGCTCACCACTGCAGTAATCTTAGCTATATGGGTAGACTACCCTAGGTAACTAAATTTGAGAAGTGGAAGGAGAAGAGTCCAGGATCCCCTAAAGAATACTCCTAGCAAAACTTGATCTAGATCTAGAGAAGGAATCAAGCTTATAGTGGTTTGTAAAAGTTATGTACAGATGACCAAGCTACAGCTTCTAGAAAACTTCTAGAATCCAACCCTTTCAAAAAAGCCATAGATGAAGCCAAAGTCCTGGTATAGTGGGCTTTGACCCTGCCAAGAATAGTTTTAGTTGTGGGTATTACAAAAGGTAATAGTCCTAGACAACCATTTAGAAATAGTCTGTTTTGACATAGGTTGTCCCTTCTTACTTCAAAGGAAATGAATAATTCTATCACGATAGTAGCTGAGTTGTCTGTGGGTATCCAAGGTATGGACTATCCTTTCTCCCTCATTTTTAGGTTCAGGAAAAAAAAACAGGGAGATGGATAGCTTAGCTGAAAGTAAACTTGGATCCCACTTTAAGCATAAAAGAAGGATTCGTTTTCAAAGAAATCCTATCTCTATGGAACATGAGGTAGGGTTGACTCACCATAAGAGCTTACAACTCAGATACCATTTTTGCAGAGGTCAGAGCAATCAGTAAAACTGTTTTCCATCTTAAGAACCTCAACTCAGCCAGGTTAGCTGGTTTAACCGGAGCAAATGTTAGCTTCTGTAATACAAAATTAAGGTCCCAAGGATGGTGCCACTGGTTTTCTTGGAGACTTCATAGGATCATAGGAGGTTACTAGGCTAATGACCCTAGGGCCTTTACAAGCCTAGGCAAGTACAACCCCTGTTCCCAGGAATATCAAAGTATTAAGTGGAACTAAGTCAACAACTACTCCCCTGTCCAAGAGGGACACAGATGAAGCTCCTGGGGTGAATTTGTTGTTTCCCATCCAGTCATTCAAATCAACTTAAACAGGGTCAGCGGGGGCCTCTCCTTCACCTGAACTGGAAGTTTGTTCCAGAGGAGAGGTAATCTCTGTGAGAAATATCTCTCTCTCCAGCAAGTCCTGTTGATGTCACATACTAGGTTGAGTTCCCTAGAGAGAGTGCATCTTATACCATTTGATTTATGAATGTGCATTTCCATTACAGCAGGATCTGAGATTGCTTTATATGCAAGGCAGAAGTCACCTCAGAGTAGTCTGTAAGACAAAGAGTATAGTGACAGTGATTTCAGTCTGTCAATGTATGACATATGCTGAAGACCCTGAATTTTCTATGTAAGAAACTTTGAGGTCTTTCCAGTTGCTGCAGGTGCCTGGTAAGGTACATACCAAAGGTAACATTGTACTCTATTATTGGCCCGATGAGTGAGGAGTATGGAGGGGTTATAACCTCTTTTGTTCTGGATGCCATGCCCTTGCTTATGAGGTGGGTGATGTAGAAAGCCTTTCTTACTACTGTGGAGACATGGTGATCAAAGGAAAGTTTGCTGTTAACCTGTGTGCCCAAATCACTCACCACTGATTGTGTGCTTAGGGTGTTGTTTTGTTATTAATGTGGCAATCTACAGGGATGTCTCCCTTACTGAAAGGGATGATAATGTATTTTTTTGCATTGAGTTTTAGCCCATGACTTTGGCACCAATCATTTGTCTGTGTAAGTCTCTCTTGGAGGATGTTGACATCGTTTGGGGACTGTATGACTGCACCCAGTTTGCAGTCATCAGCAAATTTTGTCAGCAATCGTACATTTGTGTAAATGAAAACAAACCATATTGACATAATTTTAGTTGCAAGCATTACACATCACTTATAATCTGTCCAGTTACTGTCAGTCAAACATTACATAGCTCATTTAAATCTTGTCTTCTTTTAAGCTTCATTCCTTGTCTATATGTATTTTTCGGTTCCCTATCAGAAGCCTGAAACACTATAAGCCTGAAAATCAAAATCCTGAAAACTAAAGCCTGAAAATTCAAAATCCCGAAAACCCAAAATCCTGAAACTCAAAATCCCGAAAACCCAAAATCCTGAAACTCAAAATCCTGAAAACACAAAATGGACATACTGACGTCATTGTGGCTTTGCTATTGTTAGCCCTGTGGTGTTAGGTCATGCGTTGGGTTCAGGTAAGTGTACGGTTGGTTTTATGTTAGGGTTAGGGGCGGTTTAAGTGAGTTAGGGTTAGGGCGCAGGTTAGGCATGTATGCAACAGTGACAAATATTGGGGTTAGGGGCGATTTAAGTGAGTTAGGGTTAGGGCGCGGGCAGGTGAGTGTGCGATAGTGACGGACCTTAGGGTTAGGGTTAGGGTCAGGGTCAGTTGGTAGATATTAGTGTCTTTATAGTGACATATTAGCATTATTTGTGTTTTCAGGATTTTGAGTTTCAGGATTTTGGGTTTTCGGGATTTTGAATTTTCAGGCTTTAGTTTTCAGGATTTTGATTTTCAGGCTTCTGATAGGGAACTGTATTTTTCCCACAATTTCCATTTTTTCTATATAATTTGCTCCTAGCCTTTTCTAAAGATCCCATTACAAGTTGTTTTATCCCTGTTACTATATTCACTACTTCTAGTACAGTTGGTTTAGACTTTGATTTCCATTTCCTATTAATTGTTTTTTTAGGCAGCCACCAGAACTAGACTCAGAAAGGGCTTACTATGTCTAGGCAATTCTGATTCTGTATCACAGCTCAAAAAAATCATTTCATTAGTCTTACCAATTTGCTCACCCAGTATTTCTGACAGAATAGTCTACAGGGAATTTTTAAAGACTGCCAACTCATTACACTCACAGAAAATAAGTTCCCAATTACCTCTTTCTTTTCCATCACACCTCCAACATTTGGTATCTACCTGAAGAAAAATTATTTAGAGTCTACTAGGCGTATAACAATACATAAGTAAACACTTCCAAGCAAGGATCCTAAATCTTCTAGACTTTGTTGTATATTTGGGAGACATGCATGTTTCTTTGTGACATTTTTATCTAATCTCTCTTCCCAATAATTTCTAAAAACTGTACCAATGCTGTTTTTTGCTTAGGATCCCCCTATTTCTTTCTCTTTACCTATACTCTAATACCAGTCCTTACTAGTGAAGGCAATCTCTAGCCTGCAGTCCAAATAAATTCTTGGCATTTTCCCATTCTATTGCCTTTCCCTCTCTAATTATTTGCTCCCAATACCTTGGCTCTTTTGCCAGTTTTCTTCAATAAATTCCAGACCTGTGTTGCATATTGTCTGTATCCTACATTGCAGTCATCCCTATCAGCAGAATATCCTTTCTTCATTCCTGTGTTGGCTTAGGTCTTAGAATACTTTCTGTTACTTTATGAATATAATATTCTGTATGGTTATGGTTATTCTCCCTAAGGATCTGCATCCAAAATCCCAGTCTCTCCTTTTTTCTTGAACCCTCCCATTTCATCATCATACCTTTCCACTTTGAATTATAAATTTCTGCTTGTGCTATGTATAGGAACCTTAGCTGTGTTTCCCTGAAATACCCCTCCAAATTGGGTAATCCAAGACCACTTTGTTTTATTGGAAGAATCAGCTTATCCCACTTGACTCTTACTGTCTTCCCCTCCCAGAAAATATCTGTCAGCTCTTTATTAATTGCTATCCACAGCTTCTCTGGCTGATAAAAATATGCATGACCTATGTATAATAACTAAAGGGACTAAAAACATTTTAACTGCTTATATCTTGCTATCCTTATCCATAAAACAGCACTTCCAATTTCTCTGTTTTATATTATCTTTTTAGTCTCTTCCCACACCAGAATCTTTTTTAATCCATACTCCTAAGTACTTCATTTTATCATGTCCCCATAAATATTTAGATTGCTGAAGCAGTTCATGCATGGGTACATAATTTATAGCTATTGCTTTTGTTTTAAATTTCTGAGTCCCTTATTTTCTTTGCTAATGATTCCAAATATAATGCAAATAACAAACAGGAAAGAGGACACCACTGCCTGGTTCCTCTGCTCAAACTGAAATGATCAGAGAGGAACCTGCCCACTTTAATTTTCACCTCCAATCCCTCATATATCCTCCTAACTGACCTTATAATTTTATCAGGGAATGCAAATGGTTCCATTGCCCTGCTCATAAACTCCCAACTTATTCTGTCAAATGCTTTCTCTGCATAAAGACCTACCAACAAGTGGTATTTTCTTACATTCTGCTTCCCTCTAGATCATCAGTGTTTTGTTAATTTTGTCAAATGTTTGCTTCCTCTCCACAAAACCACATTGATCCATATCCATCTATTTTAGCATCAACTTTGCCATTCGTTTAGCCATTATAGACATAAACACTTTTTAATCATGGTTTAGGATTGAAATGGGCCTGTATGAAACTGGATCTGATGGGTCTTTACAGCCACCACCGCATTCTTCCAGGATGTTGGTGATTCTCCTTCTCTTAAAATACTGTTAAACAAAACCTTCCAGTCAGTGTTTTCCTTCCTAGCTTCCAGACTTCCACAAGAATACCATCTGTTCTTTGGGACTTTACTGTGGACTGGTTATACATCAACATTTTTATCTCATCTCCTCCTATCCTGTTAGTAATTGAGCCTCATCCATCTCTAACCTTGACATATTTAATTTTTCCATAAACATTTCAATTTATACCTTTTCATGATTTCCATATTTCTCTGCTTTACACAGACTTTCATAAAAAATTGTGAAATATTTCTAGTATAAACAGGATCTGTTGTTATCTTCCTTGTTATAAGTTCCCTATACTTGGTAACAAACCTTTCTACTTTCTGTTGCCCGAGTCATCCTGCTAGAAGTTTTGTGTTGTGGAGTTATCAAAAACAGTTGCTTAACAGCAATCTTTCTAAACTCATGCATATTATCAAGGCAATTCTTTATTTTCTGTTTAGCATTTTGCAATTGCTCCTCTCCTTGTTCTTTGCAATTCCCCTTATTCTGCAATATTTTAACCTTTATCAGTCCCTCTTAATAATTGCTGTTACTTCTTAACCATATCTCTTTCATTTCCACCCTATTTTTAAACTCCACTTTAATTTTATCCCACTCCCTAGCTATATATAATAATTTTATCCCACTCCCTAGCTATATTTTCAGAATAACTCCTGAATAATTTCCACAACTCATTCCTTAAATTCCTCTCTTTTCAACAGATAGGTCGGAAAGTGCCAGTGTCTCATTTTTAGTTCATTACCCTGCATTTTTATTTTAGTTATTAGTGGCGTGTGATCTGAAATAGTCATTGGAAGCGTATCAAGACTTTCAATTAAATGCACATGTTTCTGTGAAATCTATATTCTGTCTACTCTAGACCATTTTTTGTATATTGGGGAATTATATGTAAATTCACTCTGAACTCCTAGTACTGAATTCACATCTTCCATGCAAAATATTTTTATAAGTTTCTTCAAAAATCTACCCTCCTTTGTTATATTTTCCCTTCTAGGCCCCCAAACACACCTTCACTGCTGCAAAACACATTCCGGTCCCCATGTATAAGTAATATTTCCTGCTGAAAGCTAATTTCTCCCAGAATTTTCTTAAACTCCAGTATAAAAGTTTTATGTGGAATATAAATACATGCCAGTGCAATCCTCCTCCCTTGCTAGTAGCCCCTTAGTACTACAAATCAACAATTTTTTTTTATTCTCTTCTATCTCTATTGGAACTCCTCTTGCAATTAATATAAGTACTCCTCTTTTCCTTTGTCCCAGGTATTCCAGTGAAAAACCATCTTGAAAACCTTCCTTTATCAAATTATCATGTTCATTTCTTTCCATTTGTGTCTCCTGTAGTGTAACTGTTTACAATATACATTTTTTAATATAGTTCACTACTCTTTTTTATATACATCTGTGAGATCATTTACATTTAAAATTTTATTATTCCCACCTTTTGTGTGTAACAGCTTTTTTGTAAACTGTCTAGTTCCAGCTTTTGTGTTACATGCATACACTTTCAGGTTGATCTTTTATACATTTGTTTTTTTTTCGTTGTTGTATCCATTTGAGCCTATGTCACATCTTACATAACTTTTTTTTGTTTTATTGAAAGCCCTCAAACCAAAAAGAAAACAAAACACCCCCAAATACATGATTAAAACCTATTAACTCAATACTAACAAGCAAAACAATGTTATTCTTCAAATATTGAAGTTTTACCCCTCTTAATAGGGACAATTGTCCCAGACTGACAGTCAAACTCATAAACTTGGGTTAACCTAAAATGAATGTTATCCATGCATGGTACAGCCTGTGCTGTGCTTCTACTAAGTGTGATTCATTTTGTCTTAACCTTATTACTCTCCCAGATTGTGAAAACAACCAAATGGTTTCAGAAAACATTATCTCATAGCAATTGAAAGAAATATGTATTCTGTTTTTATTGCTCTTTACCAGATTGTCTCCATAGAGACATAAAAACCAGATACATAGTTGCATCTTTATTTGCTTTCTCTTAAACCTTGTAATTAGATCAAACCAAGGGACTTATTCTAGTCATTCCCCATGCAAGAGTGAAAAAAAAACATGTCAGCTTTTCTTGTATCCTGCTCTTTTCTCCAGACTTTTCTTCTCTTTTTACATTTCTTAAAACTGAACAAGGAGAAAGACAAAGGAAAAAAAAAAACAGGGGTGCCTCTTTACTTTAGTATCCTCATTACACTTGAGAATAAATGAAAAAACAGTAGCATGCAGATTACATCATGCATTATAAAAACACTACTATTATGAACAAAAAATTGTTTTACTTACAGTTAACCCCTTTTGTTCCTCTTCCCCCCTCCTAAATGTTCTTCCAGGCATTAATGACATGAGGTAGAGCATATGCTTTAGAGTCCCCTACAAGTTTAACACATTCAAAAAAAGTCCAATATTTCCAGTTTTTCTTGTTCTGTCATTAATGCTTTGTAATCACACACTTATTTGTTGATTTCCAATCTGCTTCACTTCCAATGTACTCTCAGTTCTTCTAGTAAACTGTTGTGCTTTTTTCTCTCTCTCTCAAGTGTTTTCCATTGAAACAGTGAAAAAGGTTTGCCTGGCACAGTCTCTCTGTGATCTTTATTACCAGAAGAACAAGAAGCAGAATTGTCTTTTGTTTCTTAACTCACTTTTTTTTGGATAGACTTTTGTATTTCTTCCTTAGCATGCACTGCATCAAAAAATTATTTTGTCCCTCCAGGAAAGAATATTCTGAAAACAGCTGGGTACAGCAGCATAAATCTCATGCCTGCTTCTCGACATCCCCTGAGTAGTGGAATAAATTTACTTTTCTTCCTGGTATACACTGAGTAATCATTTTCCACAAACACTCTGACTCCTATTTTATTATTTTGTCCTTTTGCCACAGTTTTGTCAGAATCATCTCTTTCTGCTAGTAGGATTCCATCTGTACTATTAAAGGTCTAGGTTGCTTTCTCATGGGAAGGTTTGAAGTTTACACACAATGTACCCTTTCAATTAACAACTCCTGCTGTGGAATACCAGTCCGGTTGCTTATTTGTGCTTCAATAAAATTACAGTTTGTTCCAGCTTCTCTGGTATAGCAGAAAATCTCAGATTTTCCTACATGCTGTGTCTCCTAATTCTATTTTTTTTGAAACATCTCTTCTTGAGCTGTCTCATATACAACCAGCCTTTCCATCATTTCAACCTCTGATTTCTGCAGTTTTATCACCCCATTTGAATAGCTTTTTAAAGCGTCCTCCATTTTTTTCTAGCCTTTTGTTATTTGAGTTGTTATACTCTGGTGTTTTGTTTATTTTAATCAGCTCTGACTGCATTTGACATTTTTTCCCTCTAGGTTACTGGAAGTCATGTCTTGCACCAAAGCTGGAGCTTGCTCTGCTTCTTGCTGAACAGCTGCAGAATTCTTCCCCATCAGTGTTTTGTCCTCACCTTTTGTGATTCATTTTCTTTCAGGTTCTTTGTTGATTTATTTTTATTTTTTGCTGGCATCTAGGCAGTGCACATACCAGCCAGTTACAGAAATGTACCCAAAATATGAGTTTACTAGCTCTCTCTTCTGAGTTTCTGTTTTCATACTGGGAGAGCTGAAATGAAGCTGCTATTCAATGTGCCGCCATCTTGGAAGTCCAGTTTTCTTCTAGGCTTCTTATGCAAAACCCCGTACAAAAACATTTTGACATGAGAATGCACTGAAAGAGTATCCATGGGCAGACATGCTGCAGTGGCTGATAAATTGTGATGGAGGAGAAGAAAGGCCATAGGACAGCAACTCACACAAACATTTTAAACTAGAGAACAACTATTCCTAAATGGGTGCTGGTTATGTTGTTGGCACTAACTAGAAAACCTTTTCCTATTTACTAATATGTGATATTCTAGAAGCAGGCTTTTCCATTAGTAATTGTTGCATGTCCTCAGTAAACAGGTGCCAAAAGAGAATTAAGACACTATCATCCTGAAGTAAACTGAAATTCATTGGGGTAGTGTAGCAAACACCCCTGCTCTTGTGTGAACAGATCCAGTCTGTGAGGAAGCATGTGATAATTGCCCTTGGCCATTTCCAAAAGAAATAAGAACCACAGCTGCCTGGACCAGAAGGAAGTCACCACTTTAATCTTGGAAAAATCCTTCTGAATCTTCAGAAGTACTCTGGATATCAGTGGAAAGGGTGAACAATGCATTCCTGTCCAAGGAAAAGAAACAGCATCTGTCTTTCAGGCCTTCTTGCATGGAGTTCTGGAGCAGAAGCTTGCCAAATGAGGAAAGAGGACACCATTAGGTCTACTTGAGGAACTCCCCAGAGATGGATCAAATCTTGGAAGACACCCTGATAGTTTCCCTTTGTGAGTCTGCCCTTGTCCTGCTCGACTTTTCTGCCACACACTTTCACTCTGATGGAATCTAGGACCTCTATAGAATGAGATTTTGCTGTGAAGTGATATTCTAAGCTACCATGGCTAAATCTGCAAAGAGGTATGATCTGGATCCCCCTTGCTTGTTGATGTACCACAAAACTTTGGTATGGTCTGTAACAAACTGAAGATGTCCAGGGGACGAATACTGACTCAGTGTGTGTTGACTGCTTTGGATCAGGGCAAGCACCTCTTTTACATTTATGTGCTTGCTCTTTTGGTGTCCCACTTACCCTGCACTTTTATCCCTCATGAAACTTCTTCCCAAGCAAAGTCCGAGGCATCTGTGTTCACTGACTGCTTTGGAACAGGGAGAGAGAAAGAGAGACACAGATTTAAGGATATTTTCTGCCTTCACCAAGTAATTTCTGTTCTGACAAATCCCAGTACTGGGATTTGAAAAGACAAAGGGTGTAGGTGCTGTGACCAAAGAGACTTACAAGCATCTTTCTCACATAGAGTCTTGCTGGTGGTACCATGAGAATCACAGATGCCATGAGCCCCAAAATCCTGGGGTATTCCCTCACAGTGACCAAAGTCTGAGTAGAAAACCTTAGAAACAGATTGCTACAAAGATCTGTTTTTTTTTTTCCCCTGTGGAAGAAAAGCTCTTTGAACTGAGGTGTCTAGCTGACACCTCATTAACACAATCTCGTGTAAAGGAGTCAAAAAAGACATTTTAATGTTCTGTTGGAATCCCTTCTTGTGAGAGATCTCTCATCTAAATGAGAGATTCGTGGCATTTTGAAGACTCTGCAAAGATAAGCAAGGCATATAAATATGGAAAAATATCACTACCCTGTAGCCTACAATGAGCTATACTGGAGCTAGACACTTTGTGAGCACTCTTGTAGTGAATAGTCTAAAGAGTAAGTCAGAGTACTGATAATGTGATGCGGACACATAAAACCTTAAGAGATGCTTGAAGTCTGGATGAACAGGGATGTAATAAGCATCTAACATCATCAGGAAACTTGAATAAGAAAGAACAGATAATAGGTAGTGAAGTGACATAATTTTGAATTTGGGCACTATAACAAACAGGTTTAGGAAAAAAGATCTAGAACTGGTCTCCAAGTATTTTTATTTTATTTATTTATTTCAGTTTGATGACCAGGGAAGCCCACTGAGCCTAGAAGAGCCCATTTTCAGTGGAGGCCCGGGGAGAAAAGCTCCAAGAGAAAAAAATTGGTACAATATTTACATGTTGCAAGATAAACATAATTATTGAGAAATATAAAGTACATTGAATATAAAACATATAGTCATTGAACAAAGTAAGCTAGGTATACATTGAGAATTGTGAAATAAGCATACAAGTACTGGAAACAGTATTACATCATAGGGAGTAGATATTTTTATACATTTGAGTACTGAAATATAAGCATACAAGTACTGGAAAACAGTAGTACATCAATGGTAGGGAGTGGATTCCCAGAGGGTATGGGATATGAGAGGAGAAAGAGAGAGGATTAGAGGGGTACTTATGTTGGGGTGCTTAAGTTGGAGCATGACAAGGCCATTCCAGTTTAGAAGACAGATAAGAGAACAGGTGAGATTTGAGATTGTTATGGTTAGATAGATTACATAGGAGGAAGGGAAGAGAGTTCCACTGTTTAGCTATGGAGCAGGATAGAAGTAGTTGACCCAGAGGATGTGAGGGTTTGTAGACTTGTAGGACATTTCGGTTTTCAGATCTGAGGGAGTGGTTTGGTACATAGGGTTTTAAGGCTGTAGTGAGAGAGGGGCAGTTTGCAGGTTTGAAAAGGAGCTTGTGGGCAGTGGTAAGTTGGAGATATCTCAAGTAGTTGGGTAGTTCGAGGCATTTGAGGGTGTGCAGGGATTGGCAGTGATGGGATGAGTTTTTTGCATTTGTTGCAAATTTGCATATTTTGTGGTAACAGGATTCGAGTTTGGATTGTAGGCCAAGCTGGAGATTTGTGAATAAGGGAGCACCATACATAAGAAGGGGAGAAGGAAGGTGGATGCAAGAATTTGCTGGGTAGAGGGGCTGAGGTAACAGTTGCGTCTGTAGAGGAGACCGATTATTTTGATGTTTTTTTTTGACTGAGGAGTGTATGTGGGTGTCAAATTTTAGGTCTTCATCAATGAAGATGGCTAGAAGCTTGGTATAGGGAATAATTTCAAGGGGGTGTTATTCTGACTAAGTATGGAGAATGAGTTCTTGTCTGGAAGGTGTAAAAAATCATTAGTTTTGTTTTATTAGCATTTAGGGCCAGGTGGTTGGACTGCATCAATGTTTCTATTTTAGAGAAGGCTAGTTGGGTTTATAATAGCAGTTTGGAGGGGCAGGAGGATGAGCAGATAATAGTTGAGTCATCTGCTTACTGGATGACTGAGGATTCAGGAATGGAGTGGTGGAAGTTGTTGATAAAAATGTTAAACAGTAGAGGGCCCAGAAAGGAACCTTGGGGAACGCTGGTGGGTGTAGGAAGGAAGGAAGAGGTTGATGTTTTCCATTGGACAGCTTGTTGGCATTTGGACAGGTAGCTGGAAAACCAGGCTATGGTGGTGGGGAAGAGATGTAGGATCGAGAGCTGGTCTAGGAGTAAGGTGTGAGAGATGGTGATGAATGCCTTAGAGAGATCTAAAAATAATGTACATATGAATTTGCCAGTGTTGTGTGCTCGGTTGATGGTTTCAAGAAGGAAAGGAGGGCAGACATGGTACTGTGGCTGGGGCGGAAGCAGTGTTGAGTAGGGTAGAGGAGATTGTTTAGGGTTAGGTAAGGCATGAGTTGTGCATGGATAGTTTTCTCTAGTATTTTAGAAAGAGGAGAAAGTATAGCAATGGGTCTGAAATTGGTGATGTCTGTGTTTTTATCACCTTTGTGGAGTAGGATGATGTAAGCATGGCACCAGATAGTTGAGATGTAGGATTCTTGTATGGATCTATTTATAAGAGATGGGATAGGCTATGCTTTCTACAGATGGATTGAGGAAGGTAGATTTGTCAGGTGCATTGCAACAGGGTTTTAATTTGAGGAAAAGTCTTTTTATTGTACTTGGGATGGGAGTTAGGCTGAAGGGGAGGAGGATGGTTGGGGGGCAAGGTGGGTAAGAGAAGGAGGTGGATAGTTTTGCAAAACAATTGATGAAGAATGAGTTGAATTGGGTGGCAGTTTCTAGGTCAATAAGGTTGGGGTTTGGGCAGGGCTTATCTTTGTTACCAGAGTGGAGAATGGAGGAGATGACGTCTCAGAATTTTTTAGGGTTGGATGAGTGCATGGATTGGAGTTTGAAGTAGTAGGCTTTGCAGTCTTTTGTTACTAGTTTTTTGTGAAGTTCTGAAGTTGCTTAAATTATAGGAAACATTTATTTTGTTGTTGTTTTTGATATTGTTTCCATTTTATATCTCGCTGGAACATATTAAGTTTAGTTTCTTTTGATAGCCAGGGGCAGGTATTGGTTTTGATGCATTTGGTCCTAAGGATGGCTTGCTGGGTTTAGCAGGGTGAGGAATGATTGGTTGAAATAAGATACAGCACTATGTAGTGGAAGGGTTTTTAGAGGGGTCTAGTCAGTATGCTTTAGACATTCTGAGAATGTTTGAGGGTTGAAAGAGGAGAGGCTGTGGGTTTGAGTGTAGTGGTGCTGTTTTTGTAGAGGAGAGGGTAGATTGTCGGTGAAGGCTGGTAAGTGGTCTGGTAGTATTCCAGCATTAGAGAGAAGGTTGGGATGAGTTAGAATCCAATCAATGATGGTGCTGGAGGTCTCATCTTTATTTGGGCTGGATGGAGAGTTTATAAGTTGGGAACAGCTGTACAGACTGATTGTGAGGGAAGGGGTTTTAGATTTAATAGAGGCCCAGTTAATGTTCATATGACCAAGGATATAGGTTTCATTTTTGATGTTGGAAGAAAACCAGGAGAGGATGTTTTCAAGTGTCTTGATGTTATCGCCTGGGGAAATATAGATGGCAGTGATGCATATGGACTTGTAGTTGTTTATTTTTAACAGACGTATTGTAATTTTGGTGTTGGCAAAGGTTGGGATGTGGTTGGTGTAAGGAATTAGGGTATGGGAGGAGGGGTAGATAATAGCTAGTCCACCTCCTTTTCTGTGAGTTCTGTCATTGTGAAGGATTTGGTAACCTGGTGGGAGAATTTTGTTAGCTTTTATGAAAGATTTAAGCCAGGTCTCAGAGATGGTGGTTATGGGAAATCCAGGCATGGAGGTTAGGGAGTTTGTTCCTAAGGCTTTGTGCATTAAGTGTAGTCAGGCGGATGGACTTGGGTTTTTGGGGTTGAGTGGTGTGACTTATGAGTATAGTGCTGGAGTTGGGTCCAGGGTTAGGGTGGATATCACTGGAGAGTGAGGGAGATAAGGTGGAGAAGTTGTGTGAGGTGGTGTATTGGGGAGAGGGAGTTTGGGTTATTTAGGGGGAGAGATTTTCTGGTATGATATTTAAGATTACAGTACAGTGAGGGTAGAGTGGGTAGAAGTTTGGGTTTGAATAGATAGGCTGGGTTGGAAGAAAAGAGTTCAGGAGAAATGCGTGTAAGCTGGGGTGCGAATTTGGTTGTCTGTGGAAGTGGCATGTGAGTTTGAATTAAGGTTTGTGTTAGGGAGATAAGATAGGTAAGACAGGTGAGAGAGATTAGTAGGCTAGTTGGTATTATAGTAAGTGATGTGATGGAGGGCATTTTGCTGGAGTGGGTGGAGTTGAAAGTGGGTGGGTTGTGATTGGAGGGTATAGGTGATTGGAAGGTGGAGGTTGGAGGGAGGGGTTTGGGTAGCTATAAATCTACAGGTAGTGGGGGCAGGTGGGAAATGGGGGCGGGATAGAGAAATTGAACAAAAAAACTAATCAGTGAGGATACAACCACTGTGACATACTCAAGGCTGTAGGCAGGCAACAGGTGAGTGAAATAAGTGAAAATGTAGGGACTTCTTTTCAGAGTCTGTGTCCAAAAAACATCTAGGGAAACAACAGAAAATGGAATAATTATACTGAGAAAAAGGTGAAGCAGTGCAGCAGGTCAGTAGTATAGAAACAATGTGCTATTTATTAAGAATGGTGATGTGCCGCCATCTAGTGGCAAACTGTGAAATATCTTATTGAAAGAACTTCAGGTGAGGGAGGGAAGATCCAGGAGTAGGAGACTGCTTTAGGATTGCTAGTGTGCATGCCATAGGTAAAATACTTAATGATAGGGGAAAATAATTCTGGCAATAACAGAAAAACTTTGATAACATACATGCAATACACTCTTAGTAGAGAGTAGGTAGGTAGACCAAGGTAGTTAGGTTGCTTCTGGAGCATGTCTCTTGAGAAGCTCTGGTCTGGCCACAGCAGTATAGATGTGGGGAGGGGCATACTCGTGTCTAATATGCACCTGAAAGTGGCAAGCACACAAGCAATCTGCAGCAGATACACCTGAGGGGCAGGGGCGATAATTTAAAAAAAAATTATTTCTTCAGCACTAAAAAAATATTGAATAAGAAACATTTTCTCCAACTGGGAAGGAGACATTTCCTCCCAATGCCATTTGTAACCTTGATGAATGATCTTTTGAACCATTGGTCTGAAACTATCATCAAAGAGAAAAGTAGAGATTCAGACTTTCTGTAGGGAAATGGGGCTGCCAATGTAAGAGGGAAGAACAATTTAAAATCCTAAAAATCAAAGTTGCAGAAGCATACATTTTTTCCCATACTTATCAATAATCTTCCTATCCTTACCAGAAAAAGTAGGATTGGAATTAACTTAATGTTTAGCAGCAGTAGGATTAACTAAAGCTATAGCTGCTGGTCAGGTTTTGGAAGGGTGTATAAAAACTTAAAAGACTGAGGAACTTGTACATCCTATATGCCTTTTTAGGGGCAGCTAGCTATCAGGAAAATTACAGGCAGTAACATACGCACATCCTTCAAGGCTGACAGAAATAGAGGAATGGTTGAAGGTTCTGGAGATTCTACAACAGCTCACAGTATTTTCTGAGGAATGAGAAACCACAGTAATCTCCCACTGAAAACACTGGGACATTCTGGAAATAGCCTCACAGGGAGATTCAGAAATGGAGGTCTCCTCGGAGGCTGAATCAGAAATCTAAGAAAACCCTGAAGCTTTCCCTTCATCTTTCTGTCCAGATTCAGAATCTTGAATCTTTTCAGGAAAATAGGTATTCCTCTTTATTTTACCAGAAAATATTTGTAAGGAAAATCAATAGCCAGAATTAAATTAAACCCTGAGCCAAACTATTCCTGTCTAAATAAATTTGAGAAGTAGATACATATTTAATTTTGTTTCTTTTTGACAGTAAAAATGTATTTCAATTACTTTAAACAAAAAGATCACTCTCATTTAAAAGTACAATACAACCTTGTGACAGTCCATTAAAACACAACCCCCTAACTTTAAAATAACTTTCTTAAACAGGAAAGTGTTATAAAACATTTTTAAATGCACCCCCAAAGGGAACTTATCTGCCCTGCAAAGGAATAGTACAAGTCAACTATCAATCCTCAAAAGCCTCAGAGGAGCATGCTCTTTCAACAGAAGGAAAAGTCTGAAGGGTTTGGTACGCAAACCTGTGTTTTTTAGTCAGCTAAGCTCCAACTGACTGATTGTTTGGGCTTGGGGGAAGGTGCCTTGAACCTTTGGAAGCCAGCCAGCTATTATATCCTATGCATAGCTCTCAACATTCCATCTTCAAAATGAGGAACACTAGCCCTAATAATGTGGAACAAATTGGCAAAATGTGGAACACATACTAACGGCAGACTAACAACTTCAGCCAGAAAGGTAACAGAATGGTTACAATATGATGCTTTGACTTATAAAAAAATATTTTAATGAATTAATATGATTCACTTCTATTTAACATGACTATCAGTTAAAAACTTACTAACAGTGATTATGTGACAGACCCTTTCAATAAGGAACATGAACTTGACCCCAAATGAGGTACAGTCCTTGTAATGAGGTACACTTGAGAGGTATGATCCTATGTAGGATATAACCCATTTTGCTAAGGGTACTGCAGCAGTGATCAATATAAGCATACTACTTTCCTCATAAGAAAGCAAGCTGGTCATTGCTGTATATTTTGTCTTTCCTTTTTGTGAGCTATTTTTATTCTGGTTTTATTTGAGCCAGGGTAAGCAGATTTACTTTGGTACTACTTCTTTGAGTTGGCATTTCAAAAATAAATCTCTGCATTGTCACCGTTTAGTCTCTAGGATCTCTCACTTCACAAAATGGATACTACCTAACCACTGGTGTGTATGGCAGTTTCTCTGCTTCTCATCATGGCAATTATCTTCGATGAATTCCATCTTCAGAAAAGAAAACTTTGTAGGCTATGCGCTGGTAGGTATACCTGCTTCTCACCATGTATTTTTGATTAAATCTATCTTCAGAGGAAAAGACAGAAAGAGATGAGAGCTTTGTGTGTTATTTTTCATTTACTACTAATAACCCTTGTCCCAGTTAACATATATATGATGTCTAGTTGGGACATATCTGAGTATCACCATCATTGAATCATGCATTTTAGTTATGCCGAGTTGCAAATGAAATGAATGTAAATGCATTTTGTAGTACACTACACATACTGCTAACTAGTTATTTTTAATTTTAATGACATGGTCCATCATGTAATACTTTGACATAAGGCAGTTTTTTTTTTTGGCAGAGCTAACAGTAGTATGCTAATTTTAACACACCAGGACTATAGGCCTTAATAATAACAGATTTGCTCACATCAGTATGGTTAGTCATGTTGCAAACAGTGGCAGATTTCCATTTAGTGGCTTTATTTATCATAGCAGTGATAAATTTGTAGCCAAATGGAAGGCCATTTGAGTTCACTTTATGACTGAGCCACAGACAGTTTCTCTACTAGTATTATGTATAGTGCCTCTGTCTTGCTCCCTATCTGCAATGTTGTCTTTATCTCCCATACAAAGAGAGGCATCATGGGGTCATTGCAGCAAACATTTGCATTGTCACCAAATTTATTTACTAATAGTTTAATTAATTTCATTCCTTTGCTCACATTCTCCAGTTTTCTTTTGTGAATTAAATTTTGGAACAGTTAGGTGATCTTGCTGTGTGTGTGACAAATTCTCTTTATGTGTAACTCACAGCTGTTTACAACACTTTTGTGAACCTTGAACCACAATGTCATCAGTATTAATAATGAGGAAACGCATATTATTTTTATATCAAAGCCAGCTGTAGTGCTTCATAGACCATTAGAGTTTCACTGCTTCACTCTCTGGAGGAAAATATTTTAAGGGAAACAAAAAATGTGCAGCTACATCTCACTGATGCCTTTAGGCATTTAATATGGCCCGTTTATATTTGCATTCATAATTCCAAAACATGCTACATGCAAGCTATTAATATGTCATCTTAAAGGTTACATGGTGGGCAACACAGCTGCACTAATATTTGATCTTTGTCTAATACTGCTAAATAGATATGAATTGTTCATATTGTCATGATTTTCATAGTTTTTGTCCCAAACAAGTGATACAGACAAAACTTGTATAGGATCACATGATAACTCAGACATGGACAAACAAAATGCTGCTAACAGTATATGTATAGCTTGAGTGGTTAGTGAGGTATTGTAAAGTTGTTTATATTACAAAATAAAGTCCTTGGAAAATTTAGGGCTGAATGGAAGAACTAGATCATCCATGCTGTTAGCTTTAAGCACTTCAGGTGGAGTGTAGGAGACAGCTCTTGTTTTGGGTCAAGGTTCATACATTGAGGTGGAATTAAATGTTCTGTCGCCACTATATTCCTTAGCTGGGAGTAGCAGTGTTGCTAACAGTAGCATTTTGCATTGCCCACAACATCTGTTGTATCACCATGTGTAGGAGGAATTGGGGAAAAGCTTACAGAAATAGGCTTGCCAAGCTGATGAAGGCATATGCTCTTAGACATCTGAAAGATGTCCTTTTGCAAAATATTTCAAGTAGGTTTGTTTTCTGGTAAAGCAGGTAGGTCTGTTTCAGGCACACAGCACCTGCGAACCAGATCTAGAAAAATATCAGGCTAGCATCCTTTCATGAGGGTCTGCTCCTGTTCAGGTCAAGTGATCTGCAGCATGTTGTCCTGAGAATGGAAAGGATGCCTTGATGGTCAAGCTTGCCTCCTGAACCAAAAACCATGCATAAATGACTAGCCTGCTTAGATGGCAAGAAAGTGCCTCCCTTCCTTTATCAAGTACCAGTGGAACTTCGTTACATGTAGTTTGGCTAGGGGCACCATCAGAATGGAGAATGCAATGTGTCCCAATGTCTTTATAAATTCCCTTCATGTGATATGGTGGAGTTGTGATATGAAGTTGAAGTATTGGCTCAGAAAGGTCACTTGCTCCTGTGGCAAGAGGGCTTTCTGACAATGTCTGCTCCCAGTGGGGCACTGAAGAAATAAGTTTCAACATAATCTAGTGAGGGGTTCTCATCAGTCAGTCATATCTTTGTCACTGGTCCCTTAGCTGTCATCCTTCTGGATGTATCAACAGCATCATAACCATATTTGATGGAGTGTTTTGTTACCCAAGAAACTATACTGTAAAATTCTAGACTGGATCACTCAGGGCTTTGCCTGGTATCTCCTCTGACCTTTCCTCTGAGTCAGGAAGGTACTCCAGTATTTTAGTATATTATGTTTGGCAATTAAAAGCCCTGAAAGCCAGGGTGACAGAGGTGTAGACAACCTTTTTAAAGCACTCCGGAATTTTGATTTCACTGTTAGTGGAAACAATTTTTTTGGTCAGATCCCCTGGTAGACACTTTGCCAGCATCTATGGATGCCAGGGTGGCTCAATAACAGGATTTTTATAAAAATGTATGCAGCCATCTACAACCCTGTAAAATTTGCTAAAGAGTGACAATTACATGCACCTGCCAATGCCCCTATCACTGAATGATAATGCCAACTGCTGTGGTCTTCTGGTTGAGGGCAGTTAACAGAATATATATATATATATATATATATATATATACACAAACACACATACATCCTCAGTACAGAAGTATGTATGTGAAATCTGCTTCTCTAATGAAATGCACCTATGTAAGTTAAAGATTGTGACAAGTGGCAGCCAGGTTGGGTGTTGAATCACACCCCTACTGGCCGATGCAAAGAATAGTTTGGTAAACAGGAGCTACAATGTTGTGATCCACTACACTGCCCACCACTAAATATCCTTCAAAAATCTTGTATCTAATGGTCACCAGGAATGTGCTCTCTTGATTCACATCACTGGCACCTGATTAAAGCATGAACGAGTCATACAAATATGAATCACTAAACTTCATGATTGAAATCTAACCACAACAGCATGCAAAAAATATGGACTGCTGCTCTGGGTATGGCCCTACACCAGCTGAAAAAGTGATTCTCTGCAAGTAAGACCCAGATGCAAGGCAGAAAACAGTTCAAGTAGACAAAAATTGCCAGCACCAAATTCAATGTAAAGCATCAAAAAACATCCAAAAGGCTAAGTAAAGTATATAAACTTTTATTAAATATAATATACACCCAGACCGGTTTCAGCCAACAGGATTTCCTCAGTGGGACTAAGAGTAATGACTATGAAGTGATATATATATATATATATATATATATATATATATATAGCATGAGTCATCCAATAGGATTCTTCCCAAGATGTTCTTCCCCACATTCAAATTGTTTCCTATATGAGACAAAGAGAAAATATAAAGTTATACAATAAAATAAGACAACATTATACATTGTGATAAAACTTATATAAAATATATGACTTTATAAATGATCATTCAAGCCGGGTGAAAACAAAGCCCCCAGTTTGATGACCCAATACTTCTCTTTTTTGGTTAGAATGGAATGCCATCCTTGTTTGTTGGATCTATCACCCAAAATTCTGTCAATGATGGTAAACTGGAACCTGGCTGAATTGTGTTTTGTGTGATGTTGGAATAGGGCATGTGTCCCTTCTAGTTCATATGTCACTACAGTGTTCAGACATACATAGTCAAAGTGGTCATGAAGTCTGTCCAACATAGAATGAACCGCATGTACATGTTGCAAGACATACCACCCAATCACTGTTACAATTGCCAAAAAATTTTATATCAAAAATTCTAACAGTGTTTTTGATAGTGAAATGTTTTGATGTAAAGATGAATGGACAAGATGAACAATGACCACAATGGTATGTGCCCCATAATTTGTCGCCTGTCATAGTTGGTTGGTGGTGTATGGCTCCAGCTGAACTGACCCTCTTGAAATGTGAAAAGAATGATCCCAATGTCCTCCCCTTCTGTATCCATACTTACATACATCACCAATCCAAGGTGTAAGCTTCCTCATTGGCAGTAAAGATATTCCAATGTTTGGATATAACATTTCTAATAAGGGTAATGTTACATCCAAATGTTGTGATGAACCAAATAGATTCATCCTGTTCTTTTCGAGTATTATCAGAGTATTCGAGGGGGGAGGTTCTGGTGGAGTTAAAAGCAACTTGCTGAGCACCCCGGATGTCAAATTCTTGATGGCCCCTAGCTCTAAACCTGTTGGCCAGATCATGTTGAGATTCATCATAATCGTTATCTGAAGAACAGATTCTGTGAATCCTAAGGAACTGAGACTTGGTTATATTTCGGATGATATGGTTGGGATGCATGCTGGTTGCATGTAGTAAGCTGTTATACTGAGGCTATTTGCGGAATGTTTTACTACATAAAGTGTGATCCGAATTCCTGGCTATGGTCACATCCAGGAAATTAATCTCATTTTTGTCATGCGTGGATGAAAATTCAATACCCCATATGTTCTGGTTAAGGTATAGAAAGTACAGTTTTGTACCTACCATAAATGTAGATGTCCGATAGGAATGCATCTGCAGTCCTTACAAATGGGTTGTCCTGTCGTCAGGCAGCCCCTCGGTCGGCCGGATTCCAAAGTCTGGGTCTGGCTTCGGCTGGTGTCACACTTCACCCGACATCATTGCGGCAGTTATTCGGGTATAAAGGCATCAGCCGACGCCATTTTCCTCAGTGTTTCTTGCCCCAGATGCCAGGTGCCCTCTTGGATGGCTAAATTTGGATAAATGCCAAAGTTTCCAAATAATAGAGAGCAAACACATAAAATAAGCATGTATGTACATATATATATAAACAAATGCACCATAATAGATCCCCCCCAAGCTAGCTGAAGGTTGGCAAATACCCTAGGAGTACCTCAGAGGGGAAGGTGGGTGGGTAATCCTGACTGCAGATGCATTCCTATCGGACATCTACATTTATGGTAGGTACAAAACTGTACTATGTCCTTCAAGGATGCATCTGCAGTCCTTACAAATGGGTAGAATACCATAGCTAAACTAGGGGAGGAGGAAAAGAGTAGAGATTATGGTGTAGTTAGGATCCCTTGCAAAACAGCAGTGGCAAACCCTACTCGGGATCTAGAGTATAAAGGTAAATTGTAATGCTTGGCAAATGTATGCACGGAGGTCCAAGTAGCAGCCTCTATAATGTCCTTGGTAGCCACTCCTCGTAAGAAAGCTGTGGTAGTGGCTGTAGCCCTTGTGGAGTGAGGCCTGATGTTCTCTGGAGTTTTCTTTCCATGGTAGGAGTAACAAAATCTAATGCAATTTCCTATCCATTTGGAGATTGTCTGTTTTGAAATTGGTTTTCCTTCCTTTCCTGTTGTATATGCTACCAGAAGCTGGTCAGTTTTTCTATTGGTTTTTGTCCTGTCCAGGTAGTAGCGTAATTGTCTATGTACATCCAAGGTATGCAAGAGTCTTTCTCCCCTGTTCTGTGGGTTGGGGAAGAATGTAGGTAAGTGGATAGCCTGATTTAAAGAAACTCTGGATTTGTTCTCATGGACACACTATCTTGATGGAAGATCAGGAAGGGTTGCACTGCCATTAATGCCTGTAGTTCAGAGACCCTTCTTGCTGAAGTTATTGCCAGCAGGAAAGCAGTCTTCCAGGATAAGTATTGTAATTCTGCTGTTGCTGCTGGTTCGAAAGGGGGAAGTTTTTCTAGCACAAAGTTCAAGTCCCATGCTGGCAATGGAGGTTTCCTGGGAGGTTTAACATTTTTAATTCCTCTCAGAAAATGTCTGAGCAGAGGATGAGAGAAGACAGGAGGATCCAAGCTGTATTGTGCTGAAATAGCTGATGCATGTATCTTGATGGAAGAATAGGACAGGCCTGTATGGAAGAGCTCTGCCAAGTACTCCAGGATGTTGGTTATGTTCACCAGTGTCACATCTTGCCCCTTTGCAGTACTCCAAATGAGATATCTTTTCCATTTAGCTGCATAATTCTTTCTTGTTGAAGGTCTACGAGCCTCCAGGATTATGTCTTTAACCCTTTGGGATAAATTTGGGTTAATTGCTGTTATGTAATGTTCCAGGCAGTTAGCTGCAGAGTTTTCAGGTTTGGATGCAGGATGTTGTAATTGTTCTGTGTTAACAGTAATGGAATCAGGGGTAGTGTCCATATTTGTTCCCGAGCCATGCTCCTCAGCAATGGATACCAATGTTGTCTTGGCCAGTCTGGAGCTATCAGAATGATCCTCGGACGTTCCTCTTTGATTTTCAGAAGCACCTTGTGCATCAAAGGAAGTGGTGGGAATGCGTATGCTGTCCGGTTTTTCCAACTGAAAGATAGGGAGTCCACTTTCCAAGCAAGTGGGTGGTACGTCCTTGTGCAGAATTTCTTTAGCTGGTGATTGAGTGGGGATGCAAACAAGTCTATTTGTGGTAATCCCCATTCTCTCGTGATGGCTTTGAAGATGTCCGGATGCAGCATCCATTCGTGGGCATCTGTGGTAGTTCTGCTTAATATGTCGGCTAGAATGTTTTCCTTCCCCGGTACAAAAATTGCTTGTAACTGAATGTTGTAGCTCAGAGCCACATCCCATAGGTCCAGTGCCAGCCGACATAGAGGGTATGAGTGTGTGCCTCCCTGTTTGTTGATGTACCACATAACTGTGGTGTTGTCTGTCCTTATCATCAACTGGCCTTCCTGGAGAAAAGGTCTGAATGACTGGATTGCCAATTTTACTGCCATCATTTCCTTTAGATTTATGTGCATGTGCAGCTGGTCTTGAGTCCATAGGCCTTGAATGCACTTGCCCAGCATGTGTGCCCCCCAACCGAGGTCTGAGGCATCTGTCGTGATGGTTTGTCTTGGTTGGCTGTTGCAGAAGGGCAATCCTGTGTTTGATTGACAGGCCTGAGCCCACCATATGAACTCTTGCTTGAGGCATGGGATTATTGGAATTTT
Source organism: Protopterus annectens (assembly GCF_019279795.1). Taxonomy (NCBI): domain Eukaryota; kingdom Metazoa; phylum Chordata; order Ceratodontiformes; family Protopteridae; genus Protopterus; species Protopterus annectens. The sequence continues at coordinate 380,543,983 of NC_056732.1, read as the reverse complement.
GGTTTCTAGGCTGTGCTTGTGTTGGGACCACAAATTCTTTAGGTACCACTGTAGCTTTCTCATATGCAGTCTGGCATGAGGGACCAGTATTATGCAGGATGCCATGAAGCCTAGAGCTTGCAGCACTTTTCTTGCAGTTAGATGGTTCTGTTTTGTTAATGCCAAGAAGTAGAGAGGTAGTTGCTCTTTCTTTTCTGCAGTTAGGAAGGCCATTTGTTTTGATGTGTCCAATTCTGCACCCAGAAAGGTTATTCTTTGGGATGGAATCAGCCTTGACTTTTTTATATTGACTGTATATCCCAGGGCTTGCAGCAGGTAAATGACTCTTTGTAAGTCTTCTGTTAGCTTGCTTTTGTTGTCCGCTTGTATCAGGCAGTCGTCCAGGTAGGGATAAATTTGAATCTCCTGAAGTCTGCAATGAGCGATTACTGATGCCAGGCATTTCGTGAACACTCTGGGCACAGTAGATAAGCCAAAGGGCAATGCTGAGAATTGATAATGCTCTGATCCTGCAAGAAATCTGAGGTATCTTCTGCAAATTGGTCATATGGGGACGTGCAGGTATGCCTCCTTGAGATCTAGAGTTACCAGCCAAGACTCCTTGCCCAGCATGGGAAGAAGCTGCTGTAGGGTCAGCATTTTGAATTTTGGAACAATGAGGAATGTGTTTAAAGCGGACAGGTCTAGAATAGGCCTCCATTTGTTTTCTTTTCTTGGTACCAGGAAGAGTCTGGAGTAAAATCCTTTCCTTGCTCCATAGATGGTACCTTTTCCACAGCTCTCATTCTTAATAATTGAGATATTTGCTTTAGAGCTTCTGTCCTTTGAGTAGGTGGTAGGTTTGGCATTCCTCTCTTTCCTGGTAGAGTATGGAAATGGAACCTGTAGCCTTGGTCTATAGTTTGCAAAATCCATTTTTCTCTTGTGATGCAATGCCAGTTCTTTGAAAATAAGGTTAGCTTTCCGCCTAAGGGTGCTTCTAGTTGTTCCCTGGTAGGCTGTGCCACCGCCAAGTCACTGTGATTGAGTTGTTGTAGTGGTGGTGGCTGTATCCGTGCCTCGCTGGTTGTTACCTTGCCACTGGCGTCCCCTGTAGGCACCCCTGGATTGGTTTCTGCCTCTAGAGCGCCTATTCCTGCCTCTTTGTGTCTTAGAGGAGTCCGGAAAGGACCAATTTTTGGAGGGCCAGTTCCTGCTAAACCTTGGAGGATGAACCTGTAAGAAATCTTTCACTGTTTGTACAGATTTTGCCTTCTCTTCCATCTTTTTTAGTACCTGCTGTGCAGGGGAACCAAATAAATTGACCTTGTCCATGGGTGCATCCAAAAGTTTTGATTTGACATGGTCTGGTAATGCCTGTTCTTTCAACCATGCATGCCTCCTGATAACTGTGCCAGTCATGGCTGATCTAAAGGAAGCCTCCAGTGCATCATAGCCACATTTTAAAGAATGGTTACTAACTTGCTGTATGTTATGTACCATTTCTTGAACATACTTTTTATCTAAAGATTCTTCAGAGGACAGCTTTTTAGTTAACTGGTCAAGCATAAACTCTTGATATTGAATCATATGAAATTGGAAGTTCAAAGCCCTAGCTGACAAAGTAGCAGAGGTGTAAACTTTTTTACCCCATCTCTCTAAGGACCTGGATTCCCTTTCAGAGGGAGGGGTTTTAGTAGAAGTAGCTGCTACAGCTTTAGGGCCCTGGGAGATAGTCTCTGGATCTGCAAAAGGAGCCTTGTATAAATGGTGATGAGTGTCCGGGACCCTGTAGAACCTATCGGGCTTAGCAGGAGCCGGAGGTAATGAATCAGGAGCAGTGCAAGCATCATTAAATGCATCATCTACAACAGAAAGAACTGGAGGTATAGCTAAAGGCCTGTGTTGTGGCAAGTGTAGAAAGGTCCTAATCCTTTTTCTGGAGTCTGAGAAATCTTGGCCCTGCCATTGAAATTGTTCCCTCATAGCATGCAAGGTTTCCCCAAAGGAAAATTCCTCAGGTGGAGAGGCTGAAGGGATGGACTCTTCAGCATCAGAGTCTTCGTAAGGAGAATAAGTAGCCTCAGGAGGGTCTGTATGTTCTGAGTCATCAGAGGAATCATCTGTGGATACTGGCTCAGGGGGTTCCACTCTAGACCTCTTTTCTGGAGGAGGGAGAGAGGCCCTGTCTGGATGAGGCTGGGATCCACGAATTAAAGAGATGAGATCCTCAGCCAAAGAAAGCATGTGGGAGCTGGTGCTGGGCCTGTGAGAGGGGGGTTTGGCAGGCACCGTTTTTGAAGCTTTGGCTGCTTTAGCCCTGGCAAAGGCCTTAATAGACATTGCTGCAGGAGGCCTAGCAGCTCCACGTGCAGGGGTTGAAATATCCAGGGGAATGGTGTCTGATAATTCCTGTGAAACCGCAACAGAAGGTTGGATTTCAGAAGCCGATTCTACCAGGTTGGAAGAGGCCTCGGTAGAAGGCATGGGTTCGGCTGAAGAAAGAACCGTTTGCTCGGTTTCGGCCGAAACCGAGACACTCGCGGTTTGCTTAACCGCGGTTTCGGCCGAAACCGTGGACCACGAGAGTCTGTCCTTTTCTTTGCGTTTTTCGGAAATTTGCATTGTCGGAGGATCCGACAGCATAATATAGGCAAAATCGGAGCCGAAAATCTGTTCATCAAACTCCGACCGACGTCTAAGCGTCCGTCGGTTAAAAGAAGCACAGGCTAGACAAGCTGCTACGTCGTGGTCTGGGCCTAAACAATGTATGCAGTAGGAGTGGAAATCTTTATGAGGTATTTGTTTCCCACAAGATAAACAGTTATTCACTTTCTCTGACATCGGCTGAGGCAAGAAAGAGTCCCCAACGGGGTACTTAGCTTTTTAGAAGTCTTCGAAGTAATATTCGGTAGTAGTAATCTCTGGATCTGACCGATCGGCACTTGCGAACAGCTTCTGCTTCGGGCGCCACGCGGCAAGAAAGACTGAGGAAAATGGCGTCGGCTGATGCCTTTATACCCGAATAACTGCCGCAATGACGTCGGGTGAAGTGCGACACCAGCCGAAGCCAGACCCAGACTTTGGAATCCGGCCGACCGAGGGGCTGCCTGATGACAGGACAACCCATTTGTAAGGACTGCAGATGCATCCTTAAAGGACATCAAATTCTGCTAAGTAGTCTTCATCAGAACGCCAAACCAACCAACAATCATCCAAATATCTGCGCCAAATATCAAGTTCCTCAAGATACAGATTATGTGTAGAATCATAAATGAGATTTTCCTCAACATATCCCATGAAAAGGTTTGCATATATGGGGGCAAAAGATGCCCCCATGGTGGTGCCCTTAAGCTGCCAGTAACATTCTCCCTGAAAGTAAAACACATTTTTATTGAGAACATGTTCAGCCATGCAGACCAAGAGTGTATTGAAACCTGTGGGATAAAGTTGTGATTTGTCCAACCAAAATTTAAGGGCTTCCAATCCAGCCCAATGTGGTATGTTCGTGTATAGAGCCTTGACATCCAGGGTGCAGAGTAACCAGTCGGGTTCTAGATGGTTGTCAGCAATAATGTGTAAAATTGTGTGGTATCCTGTATTCTAGCATGAATCAGGCCTAGTAATGGTTTGAGATATAGAGTAAGGAACTCTGATAATGGTTCTGTTAATGAACCCATACCAGATGCAATTGGTCTTCCATGGGGTTTGTTGAGACATTTGTGTATCTTTGGTAGCAGATATGTTTGTTTCTGTGGATCCTATACTGTTAAATGTGCATTCACTGTATCAGATATAATGCCCTCAGAAACTGCTAGATCTAAAAAGTTGTCAATTTCTTAAAGTTGAGAATGGGGTCAACAGGCATCTTCATGTAATGGGAAGGGCTGGAAAGCTGTCCATTTCCCTCCCCCAGATAATAATCCGTGTCCATGATAACTACTGCCCCACCCTTATCGGCCTGAGTGATGACAATATTTTTATTGTCCCTAAGTTGCTGCAATGCCTGTTGTTCAGTGTTGGTTAAATTGTGTTTCAAGGGCAAAAATTGATACAACTTAAAGTGTACGTCTCTGAGTACCGCTTATTGGAAGACTGCTACATTCCAGTTCATAGGTGGTACAAACTTGGATTTGTGAAAGTTAAATTCATTAGATCTTTGAGAGTCAGTTCTGGATCCAGAAAATAGCTTAAGGTTAATCCTGCGACAAAAATCATTAATGTCATTCACTATATCAGACTCATCAACAAAAAACCCCGGAACAAAATTCAAACCTTTATTTAAAAGTTTCTTTTGGTCTGACAAGTAATCAAAAACTAAGGGTAATGCTACTGAACGCCAGAAGTCTAAACCTCAAAATGCATGCACTCAAGGCACTCCTCAGTATGGAGAACACCGATATCTGTGCAGTAACAGAAACCTGGTTTAAGGCTCTAGAAGAGCACCCCAGCACTACCAGGCTATAACTCATACCATACTTTTTGGCCACAGAACCCAGATGGAAACACAAAAGGCAGGGGTGTATCCATATTCATCATGGATACCCACACCTCCAGGTTAGTGGCGCAGCACAATGCCTCAGAGATCATCCATGTGCAACTAACAACAGGCAAAAAGTACAGTTATGTACCTACCATAAATGCAGATGTCCGAGAGGTATGCATCTGCAGTCCTAACATATGGGTTGTCCTGCCTCAGGCAGCCCTTCGGTCGGCCGGATTCCAAAGTCTGGGTCTGGCCTCGGCTGATGTCGCACTTCACCCGACGTCATAGCTGCTGTTTATTGGGTATAAAGGCATCAGCCGACACCATTTTCCTCAGTGTTTCTTGCCCCAGATGCCAGCTGCCCTCTAGGAAGGCTAAATTTGGATAAATGCAAATGGTTCCAAACAGTAGAGAGCAAACAATATAAGCATGTATATACATATATACAAACAAATACACCATAATAGATTCCCCCAGCTAGCTACAAGATGGGTAAATACCCTAGGAGTACCACAGAGGGGAAGGAGGGTGGGTAATCCTGACTGCAGATGCATACCTCTCGGACATCTACATTTATGGTAGGTACAAAACTGTACTATGTCCTTCAAGGATGCATCTGCAGTCCTAACATATGGGTAGAATACCATAGCCAAACTGGGGGTGGAGGCACTAAGATGATTATGGTGTAGTTAAGATCCCTTGCAAAACAGCAGTTGCAAAACCTGCTCGGGATCTGGAGTATAAAGGTAGATTATAATGCTTGGCAAATGTATGCACGGAGCTCCAAGTAGCAGCTTCTAAAATGTCTTTGGTAGCCACTTCTCATAGGAAAGCTGTAGTAGTGGCTGTAGCCCTTGTGGAGTGAGGTCTGATGTTTTCTGGAGTTGTCTTTCCATGAAAAGAGTAACAAAATCTAATGCAATTTCCTATCCATTTTGAGATTGTCTGTTTTGAAATTGCTTTTCCTTCCCTTCCTGTTGCATACGCTACCAGAAGCTGGTCAGTCTTTCTGTTGGTCTTGGTTCTGTCCAGATAATAGCGCAATTGCCTGTGCACATCCAATGTATTTAGTAGTCTTTCCCCCCTGTTCTGTGGGTTGGGGAAGAATGTTGGCAGGTGGATTGCTTGGTTCAATGATACCCTGGAGACCACTTTTGGCATAAAAGTAGGATTTGTTCTCAAGGACACTCTATCCTGATGGAAGTTAAGGAAGGGCTGTACTGCCATTAATGCCTGTAATTCAGAAACCCTTCTTGCTGAAGTGATTGCAAGCAGGAAAGCAGTTTTCCAAGATAAGAACTGTAATTCTGCTGTTGCTGCTGGTTCGAAAGGGGGAAGTGTTAACTTTTCCAGCACAAAGTTAAGGTCCCATGTAGGCAAAGGTGGCTTCCTTGGAGGCTTTACATTTTTAATTCCTCTCAGAAACTGCCTGAGTAGAGGATGAGAGAAGACTGGAGGATCCATGTTGTATTCTGCTGAAATTGCTGATGCATGAATCTTAATGGAGTAAGACAGGCCATTGTGGAAAAGTTCTGCTAAGTATTCCAGGATGTTAGCTATGTTTGCTAATGATACATTTTCTCCTTTTGCTGCACTCCAAATGAGGTATCTTTTCCATTTGGCTGAATAAGTCTTCCTTGTGGAGGGTCTGCGAGCCTCCAGGATAATGTCTTTAACCCTCTGGGATAAGTCTGGGTTATTTTGCTTTATGTAATATTCCAAGCAGCTAGCTGCAGTGTTTTCAAGTTTGGATGTAGGATCTTGTAGTTGTTCTGTGTTAGCAGTAAAGGAACCAGAGGGAGAGGCCATGCGTGTGTCCGAGACACTCCACAGTAGCGGGTACCAATGCTGCCTCAGCCAGTCTGGAGCTATCAGGATGATCCTTGGGTGATCTTCTTTGATCTTCAGTAGCACTTTGTGCATCAAAGGAAAAGGTGGGAATGCATATGCTGTCAGGTTTTCCCAACTGAAGGATAGGGAGTCCACCTTCCAAGCAAGTGGGTGGTATGCCCTTGTGCAGAATTTCCTCAATTGGTGGTTGTGTGGGGATGCGAACAGGTCTATTTCTGGTAGTCCCCATTTCTTTGTAATGGTTTTGAAGATGTCTGGATGCAGCATCCATTCGTGGGCATCCGCGGTAGTTCTGCTTAAGGTGTCTGCTAGTGAATTTTCTTTTCCTGGCACAAATTTGGCCTGGAGTTGAATGTTGTGGTTCAGGGCCACATTCCACAGGTCCATTGCCATCCGGCATAGAGGATATGAGTGTGTGCCTCCCTATTTGTTGATATACCACGACTGTGGTGTTGTCCGTCCTTATCAGCAAATGACCTTGTTGAAGAAAAGGTCTGAATGTCTGAAGTGCCTGTTTCACTGCCAGCATCTCTTTTTGATTTATATGTAGGTTCAGCTGGTCTTGTGTCCATAGGCCTTGTATACACTTGTCCACCATGTGTGCCCCCCAGCCTAGGTCTGAGGCATCCGTGGTGATAGTCTGGCTTGGGTGAGGTTTGTGGAAGGGCAGACCTCTGTTCAACTGACAGGCCTGAGCCCACCACCGGAATTCTTGTTTCAGGCATGGAATTATTGGAATCTGGGCTTCTAGACTGTGCTTGTGTTGAGACCAAACATTCCTTAGGTACCATTGCAACTTCCTCATATGTAGCCTGGCATGTGGAATCAATATTATGCAGGATGCCATGTATCCCAGGGCTTGCAGGACTTTCCTTGCTGTAAGCTGGTTCTGCGTTGTTAATGCCATGAAATAGAGTGGTAGTTGCTTTTGCTTTTCTGCTGTGAGAAATGCCATTTGATTTGATGTGTCCAGTTCTGCACCCAAGAATGTTATTCTTTGGGATGGTACCAGCCTTGACTTTTTCATGTTGACTGTGTATCCCAGGGCTTGCAGTAGTTGTATAACCTTTTCCAAATCTTTTGTTAATTTGGTCTTGTTGTCCACTTGTATCAGGCAGTCGTCCAGGTATGGATAAATTTTAATTCCCTGAAGCCTGCAATGAGCAATTACTGATGCCAGGCATTTCTTGAATACTCTGGGCGCAGTAGATAAGCCAAAGGGCAATGCTGAGAATTGATAATGCTCTGATCCTGCAAGAAATCTGAGGTATCTTCTGCAAACTGGTCATATAGGGATGTGCAGGTATGCCTCCTTGAGATCTAGAGTCACCAGCCAAGACTCCTTGCCCAGCATGGGAAGAAGTTGCTGTAGGGTCAGCATTTTGAATTTTGGAACAATGAGATATGTGTTCAGAGCGGACAGGTCAAGAATAGGTCTCCATTGGCTTTCTTTCCTTGGTACCAGGAAAAGTCTGGAGTAAAATCCTTGCCCTTGTTCCATAGGCGGTACCTTTTCTATAGCTCTCATCCTTAGTAGGTGGTTGATTTGTGCTAGAGCGTTTGTTTTTTGGTTTGGTGGTAGGTTTGGCATTCCTCTCTTTTTTGGTAGAGTGTGGAAGTGAAACCTGTAGCCTTTGTCTATTGTCTGTAAAATCCATTTGTCTCCTGTAATGTAATGCCAGTTTACGGAAAATAAGGCAAGCTTTCCACCTAAGGGTGCTTGCAGTTGTTCCCTGGTAGGCGGTATCAGAGTCAAGTCATTGTGTCTGTCCTGTGGGAGTGGTCATAGCTGAATCTGTGGCAGTACTTCTCTGGTTGTTAGGCTGCCACTGACGTCCCCTGTAGGCACTTCTGGATTGACCTCTGCCTCTAGGGCGCCTATTTCTGCCTCTCTGTGCTCTGGAGGTGTCTGGAAAGGACCAATTCTTCGAAGGCCAATTTCTACTAAACCTCGGAGGCTGGACCTGTAAGAAATCCTTGACTGTTTGGACAGATTTTGCTTTTTCTTCCACCTTCTTTAACACTTGCTGTGCAGGGGAACCAAACAAACTTTGTTTCTCCATGGGAGCATCTAGAAGCTTTGACTTTACATGGTCTGGTAAGGATTGCTCTTTTAACCAGGCATGCCTTCTAATCACTGTTCCAGTCATAGCTGATCTAAAGGAAGCCTCCAGTGCATCATAGCCGCATTTTAAGGAATGATTACTGACCTGCTGAGTGTTATGTACCAAATCCTGAAGGGACTTACGGTCTATAGGTTCAGGAGAGGACAGTTTTTTATTTAGCTGGTCTAACAAAAATTCCTGATACTGAATCATGTGGAATTGACATTAAGGCCCTAGCCAAAAGAGTAGCAGAAGTATAAACTTTTTTACCCCATCTCTCTAATGCTCTAGATTCTCTTTCAGAGGGGAGGGGTTTTTTGGCAGAGGCAGCTGCTACAGCTTTGGGGCCCTGTGAAATGGTTTCAGGATCTGCAATAGGAGCCTTATACAAGTGAAAGTGTGTGTCCGGGACCCTGTAATATCTGTCGGGCTTGGGGGGCCAGGGGAAGAGAGTCAGGGGCAGTACAGGCATCATTGTAAGCATCATCAACAACTGTAAGTACTGGAGGAATGGCTAAAGGCCTATGCTGTGGTAAATGTAAAAAGGTCCTTAGCCTTTTCCTTGAATCTGAAAAATCCTGGCCCTGCCATTGAAAATGCTCTCTCATAGCATGTAAGGTTTCCCCAAAAGAAAATTCCTCAGGAGGAGAGGCAGAAGGAATGGAGTCTTCTGCATCAGAATCCTTATAAGGAGAATATGGGCCTTCTGGAGGACCTGAGTTTTCTGAATCATCCAAGGAATAGTCTGTAGAAACAGGATCCGGGGGCTCTGCTCTAGGCCTCTTCTCTGGAGGGGGTTGGGAGGCCCTGTCTGGGTGAGGTTGGGATCCCCTGATCAAAGAAATGAGATCCTCAGCCAAGCTGAGCATTTGGGAACTGGAGGTAGGCCTGTGTGAGGGGGTTTTAGCAGGCAAGGCCTTAGCAGATTTAGCTGCTTTAGCCCTAGAAAAAGCCTTGATAGACATAGATGCAGGGGGCCTAGCAGCTCCACGTGCAGGAGTAGATATGTCTAAAGGAATAGTATCTGATAAATCCTGGGAGCCTGCTACAGCAGTAGCGGATTCAGCCATGCTGTGTGAGGCCTCGGCTATCGGAGGCAAGCTTTCGGCCGAAGGAAGAACCGAGGACTCGGTTTCGGCCGAAACAGAGACACTCGCGGTTGGCTTAACCGTGGTTTCGGCCGAAACCGCGGACCGCGAGTGTTGGTCTTTTTCCTTACGCTTTTTAGCTAATTGTGAAGTCGGAGTCTCCGATGGCATTTTGTAAGCAAAAGCGGGACCAAAAAACTCCTCTGCAAACTCCGACCGATGTCTTAAGTGTCCGTCGGTTGAAGGAAGCACAGGCTAGACAAGCTGATACGTCGTGGTCTGGGCCTAAGCAAGGAAGGCAGTAAGAGTGGAAATCCTTATGAGGTATTTGTTTCCCACAAGTTAAACTATTTACTTTTTCTGACATCGGCTGAGGCAAGAAAGAGTCCCCAACGGGGTACTTAGCTTTTTAGAAGTCTTCGGTAGTAGAAATCTCTGGATCTGACCGACCGGCACTTGTGAACAGCTTCTGCTTCGGGCACCGCGCGGCAAGAAAGACTGAGGAAAATGGCGTCGGCTGATGCCTTTATACCCAATAAACAGCAGCTATGACGTCGGGTGAAGTGCGACATCAGCCGAGGCCAGACCCAGACTTTGGAATCCGGCCGACCGAAGGGCTGCCTGAGGCAGGACAACCCATATGTTAGGACTGCAGATGCATCCTTGAAGGACATCTGCAATTCAAATTGTAGCTTGCTACAGATCACCCACCATGACCCAGAACCCCCATTCCGCATTTCTGGAAACACTGGAAAATATGAAGGTCCTACCAAACTCCCTAATATTGGGTGATTTCAATTACCCAAACATTAACTGGGAGAGCTACTCAAGTATTAACTCCCTTGCCCAAGGTTTCCTAGAATTTATAAACTCGAACGCCCTGGATCAACTGGTCATCACCCCTACCAGAGGTGACAACATATTAGACTTGGTCATCACCAACATGGGTGTTCTACACAGGAGGTCAACCCCTCGCTGGTTAGATCAGACCATAGACTAATCACTCTGGATATCCACATTCCACCCCCAATCAAGGAAACCACAGTGAATAACTTTTCAAAAGCAAACTTCACGTTACTTAAGACCGAGGTGGAAAGGTTCACAACCCCCATGCTAAAGGACAACGCTGTCCAAGCTGCTGAATCAAGGCACTCTATGAGCACCTGCAAGAATGCATGGATCGTGCTATCCCAAGCAAAACCAAGACTCCCTCCTCCAAGAAAAGGAAATCAGTCTGGTGGACCCCTGCCAAAAACAAGCTATACAATAGAAGGATGAAACCTGAACAAACCCAAGAAGGAAAGACATCCCTGATCAGTATCCGCAAGAAACTACGATCCCTCATAAAATCATGCAAGGCTAGCTTCGAAAGAAAAATTGCCAAGGACTCCAAAGATAACCACAAAGCATTCTTTAGCTATGTCAAGAACCTAAGTGGAAACTCTCAGATCTGCTCTGAGTTAGTGCAGAATAGCACAAAATACATTGAACTGACTGATATTGCCAACATTCTGGCAGACAAGTTTAGTGCAAACTTCACCCCCCTCTCACCCCCTAAAGGGCCCATAACCATACCAGAAGAATGTAGAGCCCCAGCAATCACTGACACACAGATTAAAACAGCCCTAGTCAAAGCCAAAAACACAGCTTCACTGGGACCAGATGGTGTCCCAGGCTGTGTCTTACACAAAATGAAGTAACCCCTAACCTAAACACACTGTTCAAACTCAACCTCTCTACAGGCTATGTACTCACAGAGTGGTGCACAGCAACAGTTATCCTGCTCTACAAAGGTGGAGCCACAACAGACCCCGGGAACTATCGCCCTATAAGCCTGACTAGCCTGGTCTGCAAGGCTATGGAGCGCATCATCATGGTACTTATTAACAGAGACATTGGGAAACTCCAAACATTGGACCCTACCCGGTTTGGCTTTGTTAAAGGGCAGATCATGCCTCCTAAACCTGGCGGACTTCTTTGAGACAGTTACCAAGGCTTTAGACGGGGGGAAGGAGATCCCACAGCCTACCTAGACCTCACAAAAGCTTTCAACACCATTCCCCATTCTGATATTATAGACAAGCTCACCAGTCTGAACATAAACCCCTATGTCACAAGATGGGTTGCCAATTGGTTCATGGAAAGAACCCACATGGTGACAGTTGCAGATTCTAGGTCCGACTCTAAACCGGTTACAAGTGGCATCCCCCAAGGCTCAGTCCTGGGACCCTACCTGTTCAGTATATACTTCTCAGAGGTACAGGCAAGCACAGGAGGACTATGGCTGACCAAGTTCACAGACTACTGCAAACTGGGGCCGTAACTGACTCTCCCGGCTGATACAGATATCCTCCAGAAGCATCTCACTGAGACGGATACCTGGTGTCAAAATCATGGCCTCAAGCTAAATGCCAAAAAGTGCATAGTCATCCCCTCTGGAAAAAACAAAGTGCCCACGAACTACCACATAAGTGGTAGTCCCCTAAATACAGAAAATGTAATAAGGGATCTGGGGATCCAAGTAGATCTCTCCTTTGATAATCATACTGCCAAAGTGGTTCGAAAATCCTTCTATGTGGCCCATCTAATCACAAAAGGGTTTGCATCTAGAACAAAAGAGGTTATTGTGCCCCTCTACTCATCACACCCATCACAGAGTACAACGCCCCATTTGGGATGTACCTTACAAGACAACTGCAGCAGCTGGAAAGACCACAGCAGTACCTCACCAAGAGGATTACTGGCCTCAAACAGGTGCCCTATGCAGCTCGACTGAAGAAACTCCAGCTGTACTTGGTTGCATACTGCTTACTCAGAGGTGATCTCTGCCTGACATACAAGGACATGCCGAACCCAGAATTGATGGACATGCTCCACCTAAAAAAAAAAAAACAAATCCCCCGAGAGCCACATACTTTTGGGATCTAAACCTCACCACAATGATAAATAGGACATGCTGGGGGGATAGATTCCCATCCCAGAGACTCCCCACGCTTTGGAATAGGATTCCAATCTACATTAGGCAGAGCCCCTCAAGAACACTCTTCATGAGAAACCTTGACGAGAGGATGGGAAACAGAAAATTTACCCCGGGGATCACTGCAGTGGCTCTGTTAGACAGAGGCACAGGGAACTAATGGCTCTGCTGGTCAGAGGCACAGGGAACTAATCTAAGGGGGTGCTGAAAGCCAACACATTCTGGCTGGGCTTACACAGATGCCCTCGGGCAGCTAGCCTAGTACTTACCTATGAGCCTAGATTGCTAGGGTGGGGACCTCCTTGTTACAGTTGCTTTCTTTACAAGCCAGATAATTACAAATGCAAATGATAATGTGCACAGCAGTTTGGCCATTTGAAGAGGATGCCTGTTACCTGTTAGCAATAAATGCCCTCATCAAATAATGCATGCAAACATAAATGGTTGAGTAGCCACAATACTTCAAAAGCAAATAAAATACATTACTAAGAAAATAATGAGGTAAGCAATGCAGTTAAATATAGAGGTGGAATTGCACAAAGAAACAGAAAATCCTTGTGAGCAAACAAAATACAGTAAAAAAAATGCATCAACAGCTACACTTTTCCTTCTAAGAAGTAGCTTAATTCCCCAAACTATTGGATGGAAGTAAAAGTTCAAAGGAAGAAGTTACTGGCTTATAGGTAGTATTCCTCAGCTTTCCATCCTGTACATTCATATGTATGTTTAATAGCTTATTTACCAAAACCCAGATACAGTCTAGCAGGATGTTGCATGCACTTAATAATGGGTCTGTTTACTTATTCTTGGTCAACTATCTAATAGAATTTCGAATTGTTTTTGCAACCTGTTAGCATCCTGAGGCTGGGAAGAGTCCAATATCCTGTAATGATAGGGTCGATCAATTACAGTTTGCTTTATATTATTTATTTTATTTTGCTTTTGTTTACTGGGTTTGTCTGACTGGGTGGAGGCCTGGGAAGAAAAGCTCCAACATATTACAAATACATGAATATACATAAATAAGAAGTTATGTTCCTACCATAACGTTCCATGTTAGTAGTCTTCTCTTGCCTTCTTTCTTGCTGGATGGGTTCGGAGCCGATCCTCGGCTCCGACTCGGCACTTGCTAAGCTCGAGAGCTAATTTTACCAGCTCGAGGCAACCCTATATCCCATGATGCAAGGCGGAGACTACCCAGATCTCATTTGGTAGCTAAGGAAATTATAGAATATATTCTTCCAACTGTAAAGGAGGAAGAAAAAGTAACAATACTAAAAATGACAATCATAATCATAATCCTCTGAAAAGGATCAACCTAATCTAGTGACACAAGAAACTGATTAGCTAGAAAAAGGATAAAGCCTCTTAAGAGAAGAGGCATAATCTTCTCGGTCTGACCAGGCTAGGGGGATGGAGGGCGGGACGCAAGAAAGAAGGCAAGAGAAGACAACTAACATGGAACGTTATGGTAGGTACATAACTTCTTAATGTTAAGTTGTCAATCTCACCTTCATTCTTGCTGGATGGGACCACGTCCCTAGCACCTCTATCCTGGGTGGCTCAATGGAACAGACTCTTGAGAACGGTGGAACCAAAATTCGCTCTGTCTCTGGAGGCCAAGTCTAATTTGTAATGTGAAACAAAGGTATGAGGAGAGGCCCATGTAGCTGCTGCACAAATAGTGTCTATTGGAAGTCTAGCCTGAGAAGCTGTAGATGTAGCTAGAGCTCTGGTAGAATGGGCATTTGGCCTAGAAATCAACTCTTTGCCTCTGAGCTGATAAATGTAAGTAATCACAGAAGACAGCTATCTAGATAAAGTCACCTTGGAAACTGGAAGGCCTTTCCTGTTCTCTGCATAGGATAGAAACAGTTGATCAGATTTCCTAAAACGTTTAGTTTTGTCTAGATAATATCTGAGCTGGCGGCGAACATCAAGACAATGTAATTTTTGTTCCGCTCTATCAGAATAATTTGGGAAATAAACTGGAAGATCAATGGATTGATTTAAGTTAGTCTGCGATGCCACTTTGGGTAAGAAAGATGGATTAGTCCTTAGAGATACCCTGTCTTTGTGGAAGATTAAGTAGGGAGGACGAATGCAGAGAGCATGAAGCTCAGATACTCTCCTGGCAGAAGTAATGGCGACTAGAAAGAGTGTCTTCCAAGAAAGAAATTTCAATGAACAGGCAGCCGCAGGTTCGAAAGGGGGGAGAATCAAGGATGTTAAAATTAAATTTAGATCCCACTGTGGTGGGGGGTCTCAAATCTCTAATCGGAGGTTTAAGTAAAAAGATACCTCGAAGGAATGCCTTGCAAAGTTTATGTGACATAATGTTGTGGTCCAAAAGGCCTATATGAAAATTTGAAATGGCTGCCAGCTGAACTTTTACTGTGGAGGAAGAGGATCCTGAATGAAAAATCTCAGCTAGGAAGTCCAAGACCGAATGAATCGGAGCAGTATAGGGGTCTATATTCCTAGCTTTTGCCCAGAAGGAGAAACGCTGCCATTTACTAGTGTAAATCCTTCTGGTAGAAGATTTAAGGGAAGCTACTATGATATCCCGGATGGGATTAAAAATCATAGGAAGCCTGGCTAAGGATGGAAGTGGAGCAACCAAGCAGTGAGGTTGAGAGAAGGTATGGATTGGTGCAGCTGCCCTGACTGGTGGGTCAGAAGATCTGGAACCGGGTCCAGATGCCATGGCTGTACCAAGAGATAACGATGTAGGAACGGAAACCATATCTGTCGAGGCCAATAAGGGGTAATGAGAATCAACTTGGCTCTCAAGGCGGTTGCTTTCTGAATTACTTGAGGTATCAGAGGAAAGGGGGGAAAAGGCATAAAGTCGTCCCCGGGGCCAATCTTGGGTTAGAGCGTCTCTGGGGGGATGGCCTGGAAGGGGGAAGAGAGAGAAGAAGTCTGGGCATTTGCTGTTTGGAGGTGTAGCAAAAAGGTCGCAGCAAGGAAGGCCCCACTCCTGAAAAATCTCTTCCATCACTGATTGTTTGAGAGACCACTCATGAGGCATGAGAATAGCTCTGCTCAACCTGTCCGCTATGATGTTGGATTTCCTGGGGATATGCGTTGCTATCAGAAACTGCTGAGAAGAGATTGCCCACTGCCAAAGTCTGACAGCCTCTCGACACAGTGGATAGGACTTGGTTCCGCCCTGTTTGTTGATATACCACACTACGGACATATTGTCCGTTTGGACTGCAATAGTTCCCAGGGGAAGAGAGTCGTTGAGGGCTTGCAACATTAAAAGCACTGTTCTCATCTCTAGGACATTTATGTGCAGATGGTATTTGAAAGGTTGCCAAGCGCCATGGACCGTCCTGCCCTGATAATGCCCCCCACACCCGATCAGGAAGGCGTCCGATGTAACAGTGGCGACCGGGGCAGGAGGAACAAAGGATCTGCCCTGATGGACTTGAGGGGACGATATCCACTAGGTCAGATGCCTTTTGCAAGTTGGAGTTATGATCCTGTGATGCATGGGTAGTTGTTAAAAGGACCATTGGGCGAATAGCATCCATTGTAGAAGACGCATGTAAAAACGGGCGAAGGGAAGAAGTGTTATGGCGGCCGCCATAAGACCCAATACTTTCAGAGCAAATCTAGCCTGAATTTTGTAGCTGAGAAGAATCACCTGGACGTGACTTTGAATGTCCAAGATCCTTTGGTCTGTTAACTTTGCTGAAAGTTGTACGGTGTCCAATTTTGCGCCTATAAAAGTAATAGATTGACAAGGCGACAAGGCAGATTTTTCGAAATTTATAGAAATCCCTAGCCCTCTGCAAATGTGAACGGTGTGATCTCTGGCTTGGAGAAGTTGATGCCTGGTGGTGGCAGTGAGGAGCCAGTCGTCTAGATATGGAAACACCTGGAATCCCTGCCGTCTCAGGTGAGCCGTAACCGCTGCCATACATTTGGTGAACACTCTGGGGGCTGTAGTGAGTACAAAGGGCAGGACCCTGAATTGGAAGTGACTGGTCCCCAGCCAAAAGCTGAGAAATCTGGAGCGCCTGTGAATTTTTATGTGATAGTACGCATCCTGAAGATCTACCGAGCACATCCAATTGTCCTTGCCCAGAAAGGGTAGAATGGACTGAAGCGTGACCATCCGGAATCTTGTTTTCTTTACAAACTTGCTTAGTTTGCTCAGATCTAATATTGGTCTCCAGTCCCGTCTTTTTTGGTACTAAAAAGAACCTTGAGTAGATTCCGGATCCTATTTGGTCTGCTGGGACTGGCTGGATGGCTCTTTTTGCTAGCAGTTTTGATATCTCTGGTACTGCTAAGTACCCTTAGACCGGGTGGAACGTCTGGAAGGGTTCCCTTTTGCTGAATTGGGGTTTGAATAAAGGGAATTTTGTAACCCTCGGATATAATCGACTGTACCCATTTGTCTTGAGAAAGGGAAAGCCAGGCTATTGGGTACAGTGATAATCTTCCCCAGACTGCCTCCGAAGGTGGACAATCGGGCAACATCTCAGGGATGCTGAAAAGGTTTGTCAGAAAGAGGCTCTCTGCTACCCTGATTCTGCGGACCCCCTCTGCCCCTAGGGTGGCGTCTGTTGTTGTTACCCCCTCTGCCTCTGGGGGTAAACTGACCTCGTGCATCAGGCGTGACTCCTTGAAATTTGCGGAACCACATCTTCCCTCCCTTCTGACCTTTTGGGTAAGGTCTTGAAGGGGTGGAGAAACGGACTCCTACGGCAGAAAGAGTCTTGCCATCTTGTTCGCATCTAATCAAAGTGTCTTTCACTTGAGGTCCGAACAAGGTCGAACCATCAAAAGGGGAGTTTGTGAAGGACACCTTGAAGGGGTCTGCAAAATTACAAAGCCGCATCCAGGACTGACGCCTTAAAGCCACTCCTGTGCCTGTGGCCCTACTCGCTCCATCGGCTGCATAAGAAATGAGCCACATGTAGGAGTTAACAATGGAGTTTAGGATTCCTAGCTGTG
This sequence comes from Protopterus annectens, assembly GCF_019279795.1. Taxonomy (NCBI): domain Eukaryota; kingdom Metazoa; phylum Chordata; order Ceratodontiformes; family Protopteridae; genus Protopterus; species Protopterus annectens. The sequence continues at coordinate 380,526,523 of NC_056732.1, read as the reverse complement.
AGCTAATCTTATCCTGAGACCCAGCAGCTGACGGATCCTGTAAAACTTCTCCGAACTCTTTAAGAACATCTCTTTGAAGGCAGGTGAAGTGGCACAAGTAGTTCAGCGATCGCATGGCAAAGGTTGCTGAAGAAAAAAATCCGCTTGCCGTACCTGTCCATAGTCCTAGAATCCTTGTTAGGAGGATGGACAGGTACTGAAGGATCAGCTAGTTCCTTCTTGGTGGCTGCAGCCACCACCTTGGCATCAACCGGGACACCTTTTGTCAAATATTGCCTATCAGGTGGGGCCATAATGAATTTAGAAGGCCTCCTAGGAATAGGTTCCACCGAATCCGGGGCCATCCACACCTTCAGAGCCACTACGTCCATAAGAGGGTCAAAAGGCGGAGACACCTAGGAGGTGGAGGGTTGAGATCCGAACGCCTCCAGGTATACTGACTCGTCCTCGGAAGGATTAAGGGAGGGCCAGTTCCCCCTCTGCTTAAGGAGTTCAAGGATGTCTGAGAAAGAGACATCCTCAGAGGAGGACCTTGGGGATCCCTCTGACTCATCCAAGTCAGTATCAGATGTAATAGACTCAGGGGAGTCTAGATGTTTCCTCTTACATGTCCTCTTATGCGGAGGTTCACCTGACTGATCAGGAGAAGCCTCGGAAGAGGAAGATATTCCCAATGGGGAAACCTGAGGTGTTGGATCTCTGGGTCCGGAAGCAAGAGAGTGGGAAGAGACGTCAGCAGGCACTGTAGTGGGAGGAGCTGATGGAACTGACCGTTGACTACGCCCAGGGGCTAGTACACTCCTCATCACCTTGAAGGCTCCCCCATCAGAGAGACCAGAAGGTTCCCACTCTGAAGAGATAGGAACTCCAGGCCTCAACGAGAGGGAAGGCTCTGAGGCAGATGTCGGGGCTGAGCTCACCAACGCCGAAGCCCCGGGAGGGAGAATGGGGTCGGACAAGGGTCCGATGCCACTCGCCCCCTCGGAGCAGAGAGACCAGATGCCCGGATCCCTCCAATGAAGGCCTCAAGGAGGAAATCGGAGCAGAGGATGATGGAGCCGAAAGGGGTGGTATCGGCTCTGAAGCTACAACAGTCATGGCTCCGAGGAGTTCCGGCTCCGAGCTCTGTAAGAGAGTCGAAGGAGGAATGTTAGGTGGATGTGAAATGGCTACCGTCTGTTGAGACGGGCTATGGAGCATTTGGGCCAATGCCTGAGACTTTAATAGTCTACTCACCACTCTCTCGAGGTCGTGATCAGACAGCCTGGACGACCGAGAAGAACGGCTCTGATGGCTCCGCTCCGAGAGCAGGGGTGATCTCTGAGCCGAACGTATCGATTCCAATGAGGGGGATTGAGATCTCTTTTTAGAGATAGGTGGAGCCGAGGATACGTCGGCTCCGGAGCTGACACTGAGTGTCCAGATCTGGCAGTATCGGCGCCGGATGGAGCCGATACTGTGACTTCTAGAATGGAAGTATCGGCTCCAGCCAGAGCCGATCTCGACACTGAAGAAGCAGAACCAGTAGCTGATGGCTTGGGACTTGCAGCTGAAGGCTTGACAGGTTTCGAGGGCTTCCCCGGAGCCGACTTAGTCGGGGAGCTCTCAGGCTTTAATAAGCCCCTCAATATTAATATTAATTTCTGCGCTCCTGCAGGACTCTTGGGCTGAAGGCATGACAGATAGCACAAGAGTCCTGCAGGTGCAGAGGTCCCAGGCAGTAAACACAAGAAGTGTGACCGTCTGTCAGAGACATCGTCTGACAGCACGAGTCACACTTCTTGAAGCCTGAGACCTTTGTGTCCTTCGACATAGCTGTGTCGAGGAAACACAAGTGACAAGAAAAAACAGACACACACACACAAATAACACCCAATCCAAAAATCTAAACTAAACAGGGATACAACACACTCAAACACACACAAAAAATCCCTGACAGGAAAAATTTAAGAAAGGGGAAGGCCTAAGGCCTAACCTAGGGAAGGGGATAAATAACCAGAAAAAAAGGGAACACTAACGGGAATAGGGTTAAAATAAACGTTAAAGTTCACAAAACAACTAAGGTTATGAAAATTAAAAGGGGCAAGACAAAGTCTTATTATTAAGAAAACTTACCTAGAGCTGGTAAAAGAGGCACCTCGTAAGCGAAGCAGCAAACGAGATCTGGGTAGTCTCCGCCTTTCATCATGGGATATAGGGTTGCCTTGAGCTGGTAAAATTAGCTCTCGAGCTTAGCAAGTGCAGAGTCAGAGCTGAGGATTGGCTCCGAACCCATCCAGCAAGAATGAAGGAGAGATTGACAACTTAACATCAGATGTTAAGTAATATAAATGAACAATTACACTTAATTAGATTACGTTCATACATAGACAACCATTACAGTGTAAAAAATACTTGTGGTATTAGTAAATGCTGAAAATCATTAACTATGCCTGCAGTAGGAACTGTAAAAGGGAGCTTGCATTTTGCCATCTTATTATGCAGGTTAGAGATTTTGTGATTCTTGCCTTTGTGCTGTTGACACCCAACAAAGAGGAGGCTTAGTTAGTAGCCTTAGGCCAAATAGTACCCCAAAACAATTTGCTTCACTGGATTCACGTTTGTTTAAAATGAGGGAATCGAAATATCCCAAACATTAGGTTATTTTGGAATAAAGAAATAGGTTGATAAATTCTAATAGTATACATCTAGCATCTCTGATTATTACCATAATAGAATTAGATGCATGAGGACTCTATGAATATAGTTTTTGTGTGTGCCAATAGAATAAGGCTTACTGCAAAAAATCTATATGGGAGAGGTGTCCCTGATTTAAATTTACTAACTCCATGATTATACAACAGTGGGGAAAAGAGCAAAGTCATTGTTCAGTGAAAAGTGGTTTTAATAGTAACCATTTTGCACTTCCAGCACTCAGCCTTATTCCTGTAAAATAGAAGACATGTTCCCACACAAACTGAGATGGTACATGTATATAGGTTATTTACAAAGGGTGAAAAATGTCATGATATTTTATGAAGTTGACTAGTGTTCCTCATGAGAACTACTCTACACAATCTATTGATTATGTACAGTGGTAGTGTGGGAGGACATATACTTTGCCCCACATTTATCAAGTACTGCTGTTAAAAAGGCTCACAGCATGGCACATAAATATAATGCTGTAGTAAACCACAACATGGTTGCTAAGGTCATCCTTGGGATTATATGGGAAAATAGACATACTTTAAAAGGCTGCAAGGAGCTAATAACAGTTACTGGACAGAAAACGCCTATTTATAAAAATTTGTAATGTAAATGGATTCTTTTTAAGGAATAAAATCACAGTACTGTTATAATATTGAAAAACAGGGAAATTTCTCGGTTAAGATTGTTCCCACCACATACATATCAGGATACCCTCTCAACCACTTAGCACAAGAGTGCTGGACAAAAGTCAAATATGGGATACCTCTCAACCACTTGGCATAAGAGTTCCGGACAAAAGTCAAAAATAATTGGGGAGGGACAGATTTTAAATATTCTTAAGCTTAAAAAGTTGCTGGAATAACATATTTTGGACTAGAAGCAATTTCTGAAGAATATGAAATCTGAAACTCAAATGCTTGCCATTTAGTGACTTATCTCACCAAATATACCAGAAAAACATACATTTTACGAGAAACAATATGTGGCAAAAATCTGGACATTCTGTGAAATTCTAGTCCGTTGAGAGGCATCAAGAAATGTGATATTCTTAATTTGTCCAATTAGTAAGAAAACATTATTTGAAGCTGCATTCTTATTGTAACAGCATGCTTGTGTCATATGTAGCAAATTATGAAACACACAATGTTTATTTGGGGGAAAACTTGCAGAACGTTAAAGGAAAGCATCAATGCACATTATTAAGCCATTAGGTAAAAGCAATGTTTTATATAAGCACATTGTCATCAGTGTTAGCCATCTTTTTTATTGTTTTATATTTTCTTTATACAACTTGGTACGAGTGGTTATTTAGATAATGAAAACAAAACATACACACAGTTATAACGCTCAATATAAAACAAAGCTGGACTACTCAAATTAAAATTGTAATATTTTAATGAAAATCACAATGCAATAAAGAACAAACCAAGTGAGCACTTTTGTCCCATGAATCGTCAAAAATCAATCAGCTTACCCATCAACTGTAACTCGTAACACATTTAACCATTTAAAGTCACAAACAGAACCAATATATTTCAATATCAATGCAACATCCAACAACATATATGAAAGATATATACAGCAGATATTCATTGCTGAATTCAGTATTTGAGTACTATCTACGGAATAAAAGTTATTTAAAAGCATTTTTTATTATGCCCCTAGTAAAGATTGAGGATCACAATTTCTACAAAATATTAGCACTGTGCTTCAGTACACTGGTGATGTAAACAAAATCATTTATGCCAAGTTTTACACAGGCATTCAACTTCAACTGCCAAATCGATTCTTTAAATTCCAGTAGGGTTATGTCAACCACTCATCATGACTTACCACATTCAAAATTTTCTTTATAACTGACAAGATAAATCAACATCAGAGAAGGGTTGACAATGAAACCATGCTGAAATTTCAAAGAAATTATTTGGCAGTTGAAGTTGAATGTCTGTGTAAAACCTGGCATAAATTATTTCCATCACAAATGTACTGAAGCATATGACTAATATTTTATAGAAAGTTTATTCCTTGTAATCTTTACTACAGGCATAACATTAAAAATGTTTTTAAATAGTTTTTGTTCAGTAGATGATATTCAAAGCAATAAATATGTGCTCTATATAATTTTTACATATTGTTGATGTATTGATATTGAAATGTATTGGTTCTGATTATGACTTTAGATGGTTAAATGTATTGTAATGAATTAGATGATTATGAGTAAGCTAATTTAAGGGATTTATTTTTTTGGCAGCATTTTCAAATCTGATGAAGTCCCTTATGGATTTCATGGGACAAAAGCACTCAGTTTGGCTAATTTTTTTATTACATTGCAATTTTCATCAAATATTACGATTTTACTTCATCTGAGTGGTCTGGATTTGTTTTACAATGATTTAAATAAAGAGATGCCTGTTGAGTTTCATTGGTAGCTGAATGCCGATACTACTCTATGGATTAACAAGGCTATCAGAGAAATGTGTTCTTATCAGGTAGTGATTATGTAACTTTCAGCTTTGCATTAGGCTGTCTGGGCTGCCCCATGTAGATTAGAAATGGATAGTGTAAGCGGATATAAAAGTGTGCAATATTATTTGGTATAGAATTGTAATAAAGGAGCTTTATTATGAAAGTTTGGCAGATTAGTGCAAATTTTCCCTATCCTGTACTTGAAACTGGACTTTGCCACCTTCCTCCCACCAAACTGGATGAGGTAGTGTCAGCCATTCATTCTTAACTTTCACACCAGCTTCTCCAGTGCCTGGGATACTGGTCATTTCCCAATCATCTGCATCACAGCTGGGCCTTTATCTTCTATATCAAGGAGCCAGATAGCTTTACAACAAAACACTGCCTAAATGAACTAGGCATGGACAATACCATTTAATGTGGCAATTTCAACAGGACATAAAACAAAATTTGGGTAACTTAACCACTAACAGAAAATGCATTTAGAGTTACTAAATGTTAGAACTGTCCAACTTGCAGGACATCTGGACAGAGAAAATCTATGCAGTAGAAAAGGTAGTAAATACCTTTTTTTTTTTTTTTTTTTTTTTTTAAACCTCAGACAGTACCATTAAAATTCAGGTAAGTAATGCAAGAATCTTGAGACTGATCAGCAATACTTACAGAAATGCACAATCAAAAAACAGTGCCTACAAAAGATTTTTAGGAGTTCATCTGTGGCAAAGTACATTAGCAATTGACAAAGAGAACCTATACACCTTAAGCTGTAATAAAATTTGAAGTTTTAAAACCCCACACACACACACACACACACACACACACACTTATATTTATGGAAGAAATAACTGTAATTATCTTTCCTGCTAAATTGTAAGAAACAAAGCCTTAGAAAGGAATGCAAGATCTACCCAATCAATGAAAACTGTCCTAGTTTATAAACACATTCAATACAGATAAATGTAGAGATTTACAATTACATAACTAAAAATATGAATACTACCACATTAACCATAAAAAGTTCTCAAATATAAATGAAAATAAAATGAAATATCAGAAATCCTGTACAGAAAATTTCAAACCCTTATATCAAATGAAAAAAAATATATAATTCTGTGAATAAAATAGACACATCAATTTCCTAAAACTTTAATTGCAAAATATAACATTAAAAACAATTCCACTGCAGATACCAGTGTAACATATGCCTATGGCTCTTCCTGATGGAATCTATAAAACTTTTAAAGTAGAATAAATTACTCAGTTCAAATAGCTAGTCCACTGCTTTGTAACATATCAGATCGGATAAGGGCATATTCTGGGAATTTGGCTAAAGTTTATAAAACTGAAAGATTCACAGTAAGTTTAGTAATTACCACTTTGCTGTGTTCCTCAGTTCAGATAATAAAGCAAAATACTACTGACAGCACATATTCTATAAATAAAGTTTCACCAATACATCTCAAATGGATGACAACCATGTTAAACACTTCAAGCAATATGCAGTGTAAAAGCAATCCAGCCACATTTCCCCAACATGCATAATTAATGACAACAGACACTCAAGGCTTTGATTTATTCAAATATTCATACTAGGTTAACTGCTTTTGTGAGTAATTTTAAGTCCAGCCAGTTATCCCTTGTGAGACTCGAACCCTGCACCTTGTGTTTGTAAGGCAAACACCTTAAGCATTAGGCCACCCTCCCAACCCCATACAGTATTGACAGAAATTTCAGTATAAACAGCACATAAAATCCCCATATAAATTTCTTCAAAATTTAGTAAACAGTCAAAACTTTCTTTAAAAATATGAAAGCTTATTTACAGCCTAAAAGATAACAGTATTAAATGTTTGTCCAAATTCACTCATGTATTTTAGCAACATTTATAAAAGCAACATAAGAAATCCCTGAAATAAACTGTTTACAAGATAACAAAATACATTTTTGTTATCGCATAATTTTGATACCTTGCAACATGATTTAAATTAACTTTCAACATGATTTAAATTAACACAATTCACTCTTGCACTGGCAAAGACCATTAAGAATAAATAAGAGTAGACATTTTTCAGGTCACAGTACTGAGATTCCAGTATAACATATTACTTTATAATTTGGACACAGTATTAAGTGCAAGAAATCTGCTAGGAATAATGCTGGCATTATTATAGTAACTATGAAAAAATTGGAAATGTTAAGCAGTGGATTAATTTAATAAAATGTATATGCAACATTATTTTAATATTTAATATATTATTTCAACCTATCTTAAGATGATCTCTATGAAAATATATTTGGCCCAAATTCCCCAATTTACATTATATAATCAACTCTGAGTCAAACAATTTAACAACTCAACTCATGTTTTCTCAAAGCTAAAGTAGTTGCAAAACAAAACTTTCATATATGATGGCTGTTCAATATTCAATAATTAAATGACATTTGGTAGTTACCATAGCAACATACTTCTATGAGCTGGTCCATCATCATCAACAGGACTGAAACCACATGCTTTCAGTCAGCATGGTACCAAAAACGTTCCCAAATATCTAGCCCCTCCTCTTCACCCACAATTCTGTCCAAATCTCAGGTGTGCTACTCAAAAGTAGAGCATGGAAGAATAACATTACTAATGAAACTCCAGACATCATCATCATCTTCATCACTATTACAAAAATACATAACTTTTGTATCTGGGAGGAGGTGGTTTACCTCTTCTCATCAAATAACTGGATGGAGTCTAAAGCCTGTCCTGGTTGGCCATCAAGATAACACAGCTTTGATTACTGGGGCTCCAAAGGAATACAGACTGAAGGGCATATCAATCCTGTTGTGACCAGTGTAAGTATTCAGGGAAACCTACATAGTGGATATATATCTTTAGACCTTAGATCTGCAAGTCTCTTGCTTTAGACCTTATATCTGCTCTGCCTTTTGTCAATATCCACCTAATTACCTATCCTTTATAAAGACATATATTACCCTTTACAGCTAATTTAACTTGTATAACCAAGTCTTTATAAATACAGTAAAAAACTACCCCATCTAATGCTTCCAACAATTTCGGTACAAACTGTGCAAGTTTTTTTTTTTTTTTTACAACTGCTGAAATTTTAACTATATATCTGTACCACAACTTATCTAAATTTATGTTGAAGCTGTGTAAATTTTTGAACTGTTGAAACTTTAAGTTTGTATCTATACAAATTAACTTTTACTTGAATAGTTGTACTAATGTAACTTCCTGGAGCTTATCTCCCTGGGACTCTACTGAAAATGGACATGCATCCAGTTAGACCATCCCGGTCAACAAATGTAAAATAAATTAATTAAAAAAATATATATATATATATAAAACTGTCTACTTTTGTATGCATTTCTCATACCAGGTCTCTGGGCAGATGTTAACCACCTTCTACAGGCATGAAAAGTCCCTGGCCATTACTGGAAATGGAGAATGCATGCAATTAAATTCAATGCCTTTTTTATATGTATATATAATTTCCAAGGCTTTGCAATTACTCACGTTTTCAGGCTAGAACAAGCCCTTTATTGTTAGTTACTACCCTTGACAATACACCTCCCACCTCCCACCTTAGAGCATCCATGGTGATGGATACTACAGGGGTAAAGAGTTGGATGTGGTTAGTGGACCAAGACAGCATTTCTTAATTTTTCCTGTAATTAGATGGAGAATGGAAGTCTGAGTGAAGCCTAATGAAGAGGTAAATCAGCAGGGTCCTGGAAGTCCTCAGACATACAAACCTCTCCAGAAGATAAGGCCACAGCAGAAGCAACTTCTTGAGGTTAGGGCATAGATGTAAAAATGACTATGTATGTGCCCTGTTTGACTTTGGAAATGAATTTCAGAATGCAAGGAAAAAGCAGAATAGGGTAAAGCAGTGGGGAGGGGGGTATTTCTGGACAAGAGTATCTGTGGGACACTCCCCCAGATGAGAGAAAGAAAAGTTATTGTTGTATTTGACACCTGTCAGGGATACAACAGTTAGCAGCAAGGCTTTCCGAAGTTACAGCAGAACTTCCAAGCCACAGAAAGACTAAAGGACCACCAGTGAAGCATGGTTTACTCCAGTGCTCTCACTGCTTCTCAAAAGACAGTGTAGAAGTTCCACTCGTTTTCTCATCATGTGCCAAACCACTGCCACACTGTTACTGCTGATGGCAACCGCATTTTAGGGTACAGAGCACTGATCACATGCAAAGTGAGAACCACCTTCATCTCCAGAATATTGATCTGCAAAGTGGCTTCTGTACTGATAATTTACTGCCCTTGACAATGTCCTTCCCATCATAGGGCACACAAGTGTATCCAGGGCGACGGGCACAACAGCATCTTTAATCTTGCCTGTCTGAGAAGCCTTTCCCCAATGGAATCTGTTAGTGGAGACAGTTTCACAACACAACTCCTGGACAGTAGTCTGCCTTGCGTTCAGTTACGGATAAACATTTAAAGTTGCTTTTCCAAACAAACATGTAAACAGTGTTCCAATAACCGTTCATACAGTCACAGGACTGGGCCAAAGTACATGTGAATTGGGTTTAGAAAATAAGCAGTACTCTGTGCGTTACTATCACCTGGAAAACGGTTTCAATTCCTGCACTAATAAAGAAGAACCCCCTGGAGTTAATTTCAACTTTTTGCTCAACAGCATTAACACTCCAACTGATAAAACAGAACTAGAAAAATTACCTCTTGTTGTTCCACACCAGGCCATAGAGCACAGCTGAACTTCAAAATGGCGACCTGCAATATGCTAGGAAATGCTTAATAATGACATAAGAGATCACAAGCAGTGGTGATGCGAAGGGAATATGTCAAAGCTAATCACTCATTATATGATGTTGACTTTTACATTAAGATTACAATAGCCATGGCTGAGAAAATTATACTGAATTATGATTGAGTTGTTTGATGGAAATATGGATGATTTAAAATTACTACAAATATGTAGAAGTTTGCGTTGTCTCACCATTGACCCAAAATTTTCAAAACATTTTAACCATTAAGAATATTACACAATAAGAAATAAGGCCAACAGTGTCAGGAAAGAGATGGCTGACTCAACCAGCATATAAAACATACTTTTACCTTTGGTGAAAGTTTACTGAATACCTTACACACAGATTGAATCTAATGGATTGCTCTTTTATTGAAGTTTAATATGGATTTTCTTACTGCATTGTTGTAAATGGATGTGACATCTGGTAATGGGAAACCGGGGGCGGGGGGGGGGGTGCAGAAGAGGACTGTGAAGGTAATTATATAACTCTGGCTACCAATTGTTATATCTGGGCCAGTATCCATTCTGAAAGCTGCCATGACCTCACTAACTGCTTCCAGATCTTTGACTCACCAGATGCTGTAGCCCATACTGGTACAAATAAACTAAAGCAGAGTCTGAAACTGAATGCCAACAGCTGTGACAGTTTTGCCCTCCTTCTGCATATTCACCAGCTTTTTCTTAACTGCTGTTCAAAATAAAATAAAAAAAAAAAAAAAAAAAAAAAAAAAAAATCAATGGATCTATCCACAGAGCAGGTTAAAGGATGATTCAAAATATTAAGACCTGTGAAGTGTTGACAAAGGGCAGTGCCTGTGCCTGCTACCCTAGCTACATAACCTGCTGAATTGTGTGCAAGTCAGATGGTGACAAGAGCACTTAGTTTTGAGGTGTCCACAGGCAATACATCTGGCACCTGGGACAAATAAGCCACAGTCCTACTATGCATATTTATGTGCATGGGTAAACACAGGCAATATAAACAAAGTAACAGAAGAATATGCATACCAAGGTTAACAGTTTAGCAGTTCAGCAGAAGATACAGTTGCTGGCAATCTATTAAGAAAATGGTTCTGATATATTAAACAGCTTGTTTTGACAAATAAAAGAAAATCCTGTGGGCTTCCTTATACCACACACACACACACACACACACACACACACACACACACACACACACACACACACACACGTTTGTATCTCAAATACTATGTATCCAATAATTGTTTCTGTACCTTAGTCATATAATCAGTTGGGAATTATACCTTTAATATAAAAAAAACACATGGTAGTTAAATGTTTAATGCGTCTACTGCATAACAATGTGAAGTTTTGACAATTCAGAATTCACTTCTATATGCCAGATATAATAATGCCAGCATTATTTCAGTTTTCTTGTAGCTCCTGATGTGTTTCTGGTACTGCTGAGAATGATCTCAAAAATAAGCAGTTCCTCAGGATGTTAAAACTGTTGCACATGTTCAAGCTAGTCCCGTGATTCCAAGCAAAGCAATTCTAGTTGTTGAAAACATGAGCATGGCAATAAATTTACTATCTTATTAGATGTTGAGTTTTACACAGTCAACACGAAATGAGAAAGTTTTGTTAAAATTTAAGTTTTATAACTTTAAGTAACTTTGAATGTTTAAAATGATATTACAACTCACAAGTTTCTGAAACACAGCTTTCTGTAGACAGCCCCTCAGACTATTAGTTACCATTACTGGGATCCATTCAAAAGTTTTATACTGGCAAGCCTGAAGTGGGAAAACTTTACCCAAATGTAATTATCCAACCATATTCAAGTACTTTATGTAACTAAACTGTACAGAGGAGTATATAAAAATTAGAACTGTGGGAGTATGGCAAGTCCACTGCACCCCCCTTTTTTTGTAGGAAAAACATTTCTGCAAAATTTCACATCTAGTCTTATTCAAATATCAATGAAAAAGGTGTTTTAAATATTTTTCAGAGAGCTGCATCTTTCAGTAGAGAAAATTATAAACCATAAAAGTTGGACGTGTTTGAACCACAGCTGATAGTATTCAGGAAGAGAAACTGGTAGCAAAAAAGGCCAACCAGGATTAAGTGACAAAGTGGGCTTATTACTAATTGTGTTTCTTTGCAGATTTAACCACACCCATGGCACATGATAAAGGGTACACATCTAGAAGTATGAGTGTGATCACACTTGATATGATGCTACTGCATATTGTACAAAAATTCAGGACAGGGAGCTTAGCTGCGGGGGTCCTCCCATTCTAGGCTATATATCATGAGGCAGTTGTGTTTATAGGTGGTGCTATGAAACAGTGTTACTGGAAACAGGGCAACAAAAACAAGCAAAGGAGGTCACAATCATGTAGCATAACTGAATTTAAATCGTCTCACTTGTCATGTAGTAAGTTTATTTTACTATGTATTTGGAGCTGCTTCTTTGCGATATAGTAAAATTCAAGTTCCTTCATCTGTGCGCCAGATAGGAAATTCACAGGAGAACACAAATGAACTTTCAAGTCATATATTAATACAAGAACACAGCAACTATAATTCACAGCTTCTTTGTAATATTTTCACTGCTTCTATTTCAAGGATGTAGGTGGATGGAAAGGACAGACAGACTGACAGTCTGGTGGTGGAGATATCATTAGATCCAATGGAAGGAAGAAGTGAGCGACACAGCCTCCCTAGGAATGACTTAAGGGGTACATATATGTTGCATCCTGTACTGCTCATAACAGACTTAGCTCTCCATTTTTTCTTCAGCAATTTTTTTCTGAGTAGGTTAATTCATTCTTTCTTTAAACTGCCACATCTGCTACCAATTTTATGTCCCAGTCTCAGTCAACATCTTTCTTAGAGAAAAAACAAAAGTGATATACCATCCACTGTATGCATTCCTGCCAGGATGACTGAAGTAGCACATACAGTAAAAAAAAAAAAAAAAAAAAAGAATGCCAAGTTATTAACTACAGCTACAGCAGATCTTTAAAAGCTCCTCATTTGAGAATGAATTCTTCTCCACCGCAGAAGGGCCGTCACCTGCATAAATATGACATCTGTAGTATTCATCGATTGGTTTGAGAACTGAAGGGTACACCATACCAAACATAAATGGAGAAAAAAAATCAAGGAAGGGACTTTTAGATGAGAAGGTTGCCAGCTGCTCTGGCAGTAGGAAATTCCCAAGGTAGACATTTAACTTGCTTGCAGAATGAGAAACTCTTGAAGATCTGGTGTTAAGGGAGGTACCTGTATGATTAATTTACAGTCAAGGGGCACATACTGTTTGAATAAACTACCAGGGAGCAAAATGTTTTGATAGAAACAAGGAGAATTTTCTTATCAAATAATCCCTGAAAGACTGCTTTCCAGGCAATAATCCCTGAAAGACCGCTTTCCAGGCCCTATTCCTGCTCTTAAGTTACCAAACTGCAGCGTTTCAATAAAGTCAACTTATAGGTCTACCAAATCAGTGTTGACATGTTGTGAGGAATACTTCCCAGCTACAAAAAAAAAAATTTCTGGTAGCAGTGATGCAAAGCAGTATGGACTGAGAAGATTAGAAATGGGTTTAACTATAAGGATACATCACTAAATACAATGACCTGGCCAGCCTAATACTATTTCGTCAAAACCAAGCCTCTGTCTACATTTGGCAAAGGAAAGACACTTGGATCTTCAAGAGCTAGAAAATCAATAAAGCATTTAAATACTATGTAGATGGGAAAATTGTATACAGTTTCACCCAAACCACATTATTCTAAAAAAACTGGCTAATACAAATGGATTCAGCAAAATTCTGAAAAGTACCCGTTACATACAGAGTATACAATGTTAAATATAAACTGAGCAACTTAAAAGCAACCTATGATGTGGTGTACCTTCGTCTTGAGAATTCATTTTAAGAAGACATCACCTAGCTTAGACATCAGTGTATAGGTTTGTTCACCCACCACTCCAATAACACTCTAAACAAGTGGTGCCTGAAGTGAATATTTGCAGAACTGAAAAAATATATCTACTTTCTAAAGTTTGTTTGGAACACTGAAAATACCCTAACTGCAAACAAGGAAATTCAGCAGCAAATTGGAAGCTCTGGGATTAAAGATTCAACTTGTTCCTCAATGCAAGTAGATTAATAGAGAAGCCTGAAAAAAGTTACAATATGTCACATTCTAGCATGTCCCTGAAGAAAGCCATAAATATATTGAATGTGAAGGAGAAAAAAAATAAGAGAAATTACTGTGAGTCTAGAAATAACTTAGAATTTGACAATGTGGTGCAAACACATTATGAAACAAGGGCAGGCTATTAAGAGAAGCAAACCCGATCTTCTAAAAAAAAGTTGTGGATGCATGAAAATAAAGTGACATTACAAGTACATAATTACAAGAATAAACACACGTAGCAAAAATTGCAAGTCAAACAAAAAGTAAAAAAATAATGAAAAATAAGAGATATGAAAGAGCAACGTGACAATGTACTAGGGCATAAATGAAAACAAAAGAAAATGTGCAAGAGAAAGCCAAGCCTCCTGTATTAGATGTAACTATAAGCATGAGGGAACTTTTATCCTGCTTTTCATACTTCTTACAGGATTGGTATGTATTCAAATGAAGTTGCATGGCAAACAGAACTATAAAAACTAACAGTGTTATCAAATAGTGCTGGTAGGCAATACTATGAAGTGAAAACCATCAGTACGGTGAAATCTGAAAATGCATGAAAGAGCGCAAGTCAAACTGCTGGCAAGAAGTACAGAAGTTTAATATGCAAAATGCAGAACATAAACAAGTGCAGTGGGTAAAAGAAACTTTTGAAGCACCAGGGCCTCAATGGTACTGAAACAGCTGTGCAAGTGGCCTGAATCTGTTAATGTGTCTAGAAGACATTGGGTCAAAAGCTACGGATACAATGTTCTTTAATGGTGGTACTTAAAGATGTGTACTCTCCTAATATTTTGGGTTATGCTGTTTGTGATAATCTAGAACCAACATGATTGAGTTTAAAACCACAAAACAAAATCACAGACATGTTAAATATTGTAAAGAGACACAGCTATAATATCCTGCAATGGCACTTCTGAGTTATTATCAGGATGGCAGAGTCTGTCAGGAGTATGCCAGAGGTAAATACACCTATGAAAATATTACTTGCTCTCTGAAGTAGAACTGATCATAAACTGGAACAAATGAAAAATGTAGACATCATTAAGAAGCAATAAAGCCAACATGAGTGATAATGTGGTTATTCCTGTAAAGAAAGACAACGTTCTCATTTGCATTTATCTGCAAGATCTCAACAAAATGATTAGCGTTAATATTCAAGTGATCTCAACTATGCCAAACAAAATTATTTTCAGAACTAAATGCCAACCAGGATTTCTGGCAGATGAACACATTTAGAAAGAAACAGATTCCTTAGACGTTTGCTTGGCATTTCATCAGCAACACAAGTATTCCAAAAATATGCTGCAGACATAAGACATAGAAGGTGTTGTAAACTAGTGCAGGGCCAGACACAAGAGCAGGATAAAAAAATAAATTGGTGAATAGACAAGTCAGTCTTGTATTTTAAATTTGCTCTTAATTGACTTGAAACATGCTGTCAAAGTCTAAATACTTTGGTCATATTCCTAAATAAAAGGGATGAAAGCTTGATACAGAAAAATAGCAAGCATGCAAATGCCAAACACAAGACATACTTTTGGGAGATGTACAACATCTTGCAAAGTTTGTATCCAATGTGAATGGGATAACAGTTTCCAAGAAAGGTGTAGGAGCAAGATTTCACCTGTGAATATAGCAGTGAACAGGGTTTTTTTCCCAAATGCTTAAGAAAGCTATTTACAGATGCACCTCCATTTGAACCAAATTGTGAAGAAGATGTCTGTTTTGTAGGTAGACGCCAGTGAAAATGGTATGGGAACAATATTCCTGCAACAGAGTGTATCTGATGCTTTGTGGTAAAAATCACTTACACACGGACAAAAACAAATGCCTAGACAGAAAATAAACTATTATTAATAGCAGAATTGAACTGGTCTAAGATAAAGTCCAAGGTTAAACAGATAAAACTTTGAAAAGCATATTCAGAATGTTTTTCTGAAAGACATATCAATGAGACTGGAGAGAAATTTACAGCTATAACGCGAAGCTAAAATAAAAATCAGGCAATTAAATACCCAGTGGATATCAGAGTAAAGTATGTTCACCACAGACGCACACAGCATAAAAAAATCTCTTAGAAGGGTGACTAAAGATTTGGCTAGTTCTACGGTTACCAAAAGACAGAAAAAAAATTTCAGAAATGCTGTAAAAAGATATTAGCAAAGAAAGGATGGCCTGAAAAAATCAGTCATTAGAAGGAATGGCATTCAAACTTGCATTTCTTTCAAAAAATAAGTTGAGTCCAGGTCTTAATGGTCAAAGAAGACATAACTTGCCAATCAGCTGAGAAGTCAAATGTTTGAAATGATACAAGAACTGCATCTGTATAAAGTGAAGTATAAAAGGCAAAGCATGACATTATGTATTGTTCACCAATGACTATCCAAACAGAGCAAGCAGTGTACAGCTGCATTACTAGCAACACATACTATAACAAGACAGGAGGGATATTAAACTATATGCTCATCTTGGTAGTAAAAAGCACCTTTGTACATGGAATCCAGTGTGAACCAATCTGTTAGTCATGTATCACACATCTGAATTATTATTCCTAGTATAATGAAAACTAAGGGCAAGTGTAAATATTGTAATAAGGTCTACATTCTTACACAAGGAAATACCCCATCATCATATACAAGAAGAGTTTGCAATACAAACATGAGGAATTCTAAAATGATGTATGTATGGGTGGAAGGTTAAGAATGTTACAAGTACATCAGCAATCAGTTTACTGGCTAAAACAAACATACTTGGCTTTTATAACTCTGTGGGTTCTGTCATCACACCAGTTGCTTGTGTTAATGTTCAATGACTGACACTGTGATGTGGTGTTAAGAGGAGTATTGCAATCTTGAGGTGCTATCCTTTGGTGACACATTTAACAGAGGTCGCACAATTCAGCTTTTGGTAGTTTAGGTAGATGTAAAAGATCCCACAATTAATGAAAAAGGTAAAGGAATTTTCCTTGTCATGTGTGTGTAAATTTATTGTTACGTCTGTTTTACCAAACAATATCTGCAGGTCAGTTTTCTGACCTGCTGCCATCTTCACTTTAACTTTGTGGCAGGAACTTGTCCCAACAGCAAACTGCAAAGGGATCTGAACACAAAATTTGAATGCAATGAAAAGTTCAATGGTCCAGAAACTAAAAAGTGTTAAGGATTTGAAACAGACTCCAGAAGAAAATGGTACCCTAGTACCAAAGCCATAACTAAAGCAGGACAAATGAGGCAGCTGCCCCAAGCACAAAATGTTAGGGTACACGATCAGGTGGTTCCAATGATGTCAGAGTGCAGAATTAGCATTGATTTATGAAGCAGTGATGACATCACAGCTTCATAAATGAATGCAGACACTGCATTTGCAGTCATAGCTGAAGTGTTTTAGTGCTCAGCGTGTGACAGCTTTAGCAGCTGCTTGTCACATTTACAGCAAGCAGCTTGTTACAGCTGCAGATGTTTTTGTTTTTACCCGTGTTCACCAGCTTGGGGAACTGCCCTGGCCAATGAAAGGGGCATCATGGCAGCAGTTTCATGCACATAAGAACATACCAGACTACACACTGATAACATGGCTGACCAAGAAACTTTTCCTTCAGGAGTTATTATACCCCCACAGTGTCAATATCTGTCACATAGATTAACGAGAGAGGGACATTACAATGAAGAATAAAACATACTACACTCATATGCAGATCTTTGCAGGAATCCATGCCAAATACATTGGTGGTGAAGTAGCTTGTAGAGAATGTAGAAAAACATTACAGCTGAGTGTACAGCTGTTGAGTCTGAAATAAAGTTGTGGTTCCATTTGCGATGTTAACAGTATATCAAAGATGGGTCAAAGAAGATCATCATGTCACTTTCAACCTGAATATTAGCATTTTACAGTTCATCATGTTTGTATGTGAACTCTCTAGCAGATATGTAGCCATCACCATCTTCATCTTCATTTTCAAATATGTCTTCAACCAAAGTATCTTGATGAGATTCATTTGCTGGTACTTTATTCCGCTCAAACTCCTTCTTTAGATACTCTTTCACCTAATTAAAGGTAACAGAAAAAAAAGAAATCAGCTATACAATTACAAGTACAATAATTTGTGCACAGTCTACTCCTTTGTTTTTTTGTCCTGTACTTCTCTGTCAAGCCAGTGATCCCACTCTGAAAGAAGATAATCACCTGCCAGTAATGAATGCAGACATTTTATTTTATAAATTCTCTGTTGACCAGGTTAGTCCCACTATGCTAGCATCCTCTTTTCAAGGGAGGCTCTGTGATTTTTATAACTACTAGATATGAAAATTGGTGAACACATACAGTATGGTATGAAGGGAGAGAGAATTACAAGGTACCTTATATCACTACATAAACTATGTGCTACATAACATACTTAAATTAAATAAAATGAGTTTTGCTGTCAAAAAAAAAGGGAAGGGTACAAAAGTTAACTAGAATGGATATTTTCATCACTAAGTTTCAATCATGGGATCACATCTAGTGTAAACCTGTTATCCAAGTAAGACAGTCTCACAACACAATCCAAAATAAAGAAAATTAAAATACCCAAGTTGTTGTCAGGTAATCTGTGGCACATGCAAGGCTGATGAATTGAGAAAGTATTTTGATCAAATCCTATTAGGCAAAATACATCTAGTCGTACATCTCCCATTTCTGGGTATTCCTCAATACTCTTCCATCTTACTCTTGTTCTCTGTCAAGTTACAGCTCACATGTCATCAACCTAATGACAATCACAAAGGCAAACTAGATGAATCACGTCTAGTGAAGAGCTCATCAACTTTTATGTATTCACATAGATTATAGTGAAGGTCTGTATACATACAAGTTTTGAAAGAATTCTGTTACATAATCAGCTGTCATTGTAATGATAGATGCATACAAAGGAAAAGCAAAAAGATAAAGTTCATTTCACTAAAAGATATTTTTAGCCAAACTATTACAAACCTAAGCTCTCACACCCACAAGTACTGCAAGCATTGGCAAACAATGCAATATCCATGTGACAGCATCAAAGGAGAAGTGATGAACAAAGTAAGAAGAATTTGATGGATGTTCAGGAGAAGAGGATCAAACATCATCAGCATTAAGGATTTCAAATCAAAACCACACAAAACAGAAACACACGTGACACTCCAACCCCAGAAAAACACTTGCATTTGGTTTAGTCTGCTTCAGGGTAATCCCTGGAACATGTTGACATTATGGGTTTTAAAACAATGTTGATATTTTTGATGTCGTTCAACCAGCTGCCCTACATCCATAAATATATGCATAACGGTTAACATGTTTACCTCACAGACACTAGGCGCAGGGTTTGATTCTTTATCTTTAGG
Source organism: Protopterus annectens (assembly GCF_019279795.1). NCBI lineage: Eukaryota > Metazoa > Chordata > Ceratodontiformes > Protopteridae > Protopterus > Protopterus annectens. Next base: position 380,507,038 of record NC_056732.1, on the reverse strand, counting down.
TTGGGAACAGCCCACAAGGGCAGATAGCCCAGTACTAACCTACAAGCACATATACAGTATTATAAATATGTTTTTATTTATTTATTATTATACACACACACACACACACACACACACACACACACACACACACACACACACACACACACACACACACACACACACACGCGTTTGCGAAATAGATACATGTCATGCAGGCATTATTCATAATGTCTGCCGGAGGTCTGGGCAGTGTGCTGTAATCGATTTGGCAGAGTTGCACTGCTCTACTCGTATGTGGTTCAGAGACATGCATAACTAGACTACTTCCGAATCCCTTTATTTCTTCGCAGAAATGTTTATGAATTGACTTATTTACTCATTCTTCGTTTTCCAGAGTAGAACGTTGATCCATATGGACAATTTTTCAGTCTCAGTCCAGTAGAAAACAAACTGGAAGGGAGAAGATTAACACAGCAGTAATCTAGCCAGTTTAAGGCCTTCATGGGATGAGTATAAGCTATACTTTAAGGCCTTGACAGTTAGATGCACTTCTCACAAAAGGTTATATCCAAAGTGAAAGCAAGGTAGCAACACCACAGTGGAGGTAAAATCCAACTGTTTAATGAATTAGACACAATAGAAACACAATTCAATTAAAACAAGGATATTCCATAATAATAAAACAGGAGAAGCGCTTTCTGCTATATAAGCCTTCTTCAGATCCTGCCATTTTCTAAAATCTAGAGGTATTTAAAGAAGAATGCACCAACAGGAACAAAGCTATCGAAGTATTTTCCGTCCTTTAATACAGGTTTTAAAGGAACCGTTCCATTAAGTCCTGGTTCCTTATCAGCCTGTAAATTTGCTATCCAGCATATTTCAAGATATTCCCTGTGATTTTGTACATCTCAACCTCTTAAACTTTCTTCCACAAGTTGCAAAATCATAAAAAAATTTGTGTGGGAAAATTTTGAATACTATCATTCTCCAGGGACTAGCCATAGAAGCATCCACTCTACGGATGCTATCAGGAATTTCCCAAAAAGGGAGGCTACCAGAAGCGAGTTGTCTAGATGGGGAGTCACATTTATTTCCTTCCAGGTGCTGATAGATTATGAAATGGCAGCATTTAGCACAGGAACACTCCCAGAGCACATCAAGGGATAGCTTACATAGGTCCCAAATAGTGACGTTTAAAATAAACCCAGCAGGCCTAATAACACCAGCACACCTCAGATCCTCTTTCAGAAAGGAGAGCATCAAACATGCCATCCAGGAATGGCATATTCCTTAGCCTACTAATTTAGGCTAAGGAAACTTATCTGCCCAACAAAGGAACAGTGCAAACAAACTAGTCAATCCTTGAAAGCCCCCAGAAGAGTACATTTCAAGACAGCAGGGGCATAACCAGCAAGGAAGGGAATATTCTTAACTTGATGTAGCAAGTGCACTTAAATTGCTAACTTTCACAATGGTGTAGAAGCCTTGACCCTTCAGAACAACAAAAGTTAGGAGATGAACCTTCGTTTCATTTTGAAGGACGGACAGCCACTTTAAAGAATGACGTCTAGCCCATTCCTAGGAGGTCCACGAAGACCGTTTTGATCTCTGTTAGTGGAGCCCTTTTCTGAGGAGGACATAAAATATCAAAGTCATCTCAAGCACTTACAGCCCCTAGAGATGGCCCTCTAAACTGGGATAAATCTGTACACCTTGGCCACGTATACAGCCACAGCCGATGAAGTGCAACTATTTGGTCAGTAAAGGTATTTTGGGTGACTCAGCTGCACCACCAAGAGACAAGAATGTTTTATGTTTGAGGTCCTTGCTCTGTCCACAAGAGCTTTTTCTTTCTGGTGGGTTGGCTAGGCCTAGAAGGGCTGAAGTGGTCAGGCTCTACTTTTTAGAATATCATCCAAAAAATCCTTAGACAGCTAGCCAAATGGAACCTTCCCCAGAATAATACATCCAAGATGGACTGCCTCAGCTCCTCTTTCACAGGAGAGCATCAAACATGCCATCCAGAGCTGGTACGTATCTTAGCCAATTGCTGTAGCCATGCCACCAGCATAATCAAAATATAATCAGCCACAAGGTAGTCCGCTTTGGATATTACTGACAGTGTTCATGTATTTCTACTTGAGGTTAAGACAAAAGAAGGTCAGATGTTCCAAGATGGCTGCACACTGCAACAGCTTAACTTCAGATCACCCAGTGTAAAAACAGAAACTAAGTGAAGTGCGGAGTGCCACTGAAACTTGTTTTTTTTTTTTTGTGCAATTTTCTTTTTTTTGGGGGGGGGGGGGGTTCATTTACTGGCTAGTAAGTACACTGCCTGAGTGCCAGCAAAGAAAAAAAAACTGGAAAATCAACCAGAAAAGGTGAAAAAAAAGCATTGTCTGGGAAGGATTCTGCAAGCTGTTCAGCAAAAAAGCAGTTCAGCTTTGGTTCGGGAGATTGCTTCCAGTAATTTAGAGGAATCAAAATACATAAAATTCACTGAGAGGTGATTCAAAATAAATGAAAACATGAAGGACTCAACTCAAGCCAAAGACATTAATCTAGACATCCACCTTTGTAAAAACAAAGGAAAGCTGGTAAAAAAAATACAGGCAGCTTTAACTAGCTGTTTAAAATGATCTGATAAAACTAAATATCAGAGGTTGAAATGAAGAAAAAGCTGAATATGAGGATTCTCAAGAGACTTTTTAAAAAGTTAGCTGTAAACCTGGCCATGAGAACCCAGCCAAGACCTATATTAGTAAAGGTGCAATCACAGCAGAAGGAGTTGATCCTTACAAAACTGTAGCAGAAGGGCAAAATATTACAAATTGGAGACGGCAAAGTATTTGTGGAAAATAAGAAGTTATGTACTCACCATAACGTTCCATCTGAGTAGGTAAACTTAATTTGTCAGCAACCTATGGGTTATCGGATCCATATCGGATCCGAGCCGGCAGCTTTCAACAGCTAAGATCCGAGCTCCAAGCTCCTCCCCTTACCCATAATCCCCTGCTATCCCTTCCTGACCTCAGATCGAGTTTGCTTATCCAAAAACCATACGATACCAAGAACCACCACCATACTCTAACCTAGAGACAATCCGCCATGAAAGCAAGAGGGACGGTTGCTGACAAATGAAGTTTACCTACTCAGATGGAACGTTATGGTGAGTACATAACTTCTTAATCTGAAGTAGTTAACCTCATTTGTCCATCAACCTATGGGACACAGTCCCCAGCTACCTGATTCTTGGGAGGTCCTCATGGAAGGATGTTCCGGAGCACTGCAGAGCCAAAGGATGTTCTCCCTCTGGAAACAATATCCAACTTGTAATGGCTTATAAATGTATGAGATGAAGCCCAAGTGGCTGCTGAACAAATGTCATCCAACGACACCCTAGATCGAAAAGCAGCAGAGGTAGAAATTGACCGAGTAGAATGGGCATGGACTCCTTGAGGTGCAGGCCGGCCAGAACTCTCATATGCCAAAAGAATACATTGGGAAATCCATCTGGACAATGTGACTTTTGATACAGGTTTTCCCAAAGAGGATTTAGCAAAGGATACAAAAATTTTGTCTGATTTCCTGTGATCAGCTGTCCTGTGCAAATAGAATCTAAGTTGCCTATGTACGTCTAGAGAGTGCAACTTGTATTCACCTTTGTTTCTGATAATTTGGAAAGAAGACTGGTAAATTAATAGATTTGTTGATATGACTCCGAAGCAATTTTGGGCAGAAAAGAGGGGTTGGTCCTGTGTGAGTCTCTATCTTTGTGAAAAATCAAATACGGTGGCTTGGGGCAAAGGGCTTGAAGCTCCGAGACCCTTCTGGCCGAAGTTATGGCAACAAGAAAAACTGTCTTCCAAGATAAGTATTTTAGATCCACCGAAGTTGCAGGCTCAAAGGGAGGAGCTGTTAGAGACTGAAGTACAAGAGTTAAATCCCAAGGAGGGACTGCATCTTTAACCGGAGGTCTTAGTAGGAAAGTGCCTTTTAGGAAGGTCTTACATAATTTGGACGAAGTCAAAGGGCCGAGATCACTGCCAACATGAGAATGAGAGATTGCAGCCAACTGGACTTTGACCGTAGAAGAGCTAGCACCTTGGTCGAATAATCCTGACAGACAATCTAGTACTGCTGGCAACAGAGCTGCAAAGGGATCTAAGTTCTGATGCTCCGCCCAAATAGAAAAACGCTTCCATTTACTATTATAAATTCTTCTAGTAGATGGCTTGTGAGCGGCTACTAGAATAGCCTTGACAGGGGATGAGATACCGGGAGTCCTAGCTATCACTGGAACTGGATCAACCAAGCGGTGAGCTTGAGGTTGTCCAGATTCGGGGTTGACAGGCCTCATGGGTGAGAGATCAGATCCGGGATGGGATCTAGAATCCATGGGGGATTCACTAGATGAGACCATAGATATGGGAACCAAGCTTGACGAGGCCAGAATGGGGCAATGAGGATTATTCTGCTCCCCAACCATCTGGCTTTCTGTAAAAACTTTAGCATAAGGGGCAGAGGAGGGTAAGCATAAAGTAGACCGGGTGGCCAAACATGCACCAGAGCGTCTCTGGGGGATTTCCCGGGTGGGGGAATTTTAGCGAAGTAGTCGCTGCACTTTGCGTTCGAAGGAGAGGCGAAAAGATCGCAACGAGGTTGACCCCATTTGGAGAAGATCTGCTTCGCTACTCTGGGGTTCAGAGACCACTCGTACGGTGAAAGGATGGTTCGACAGTCTGTCTGCCACAATGTTGGACCGTCCCGGAATGTGTGTCGCTATGAGAAAGCAGTTGGTGGACATCGCCCATTCCCACACTCTCATGGCCTCCCGACAAAGTGGATAGGACCTGGTTCCCCCTTGTTTGTTGATATACCAGACGACCGACATGTCTGTCTGGATTGCAATTGTCCCCAAGGGAAGAAGGCTCTGAAGTGCTTGTAACGCCAAAAGCACCGCTCTCATCTCTAGGACAGTGATATGCAATGAGGTCTCCGAATGGTGGACATTGATATGCAATGAGGTCTCCGAATGGTTCCAGGTGCCTTGGACGGTCCTGCCCAAGCAGTGCCCCCCCACCCGAGGCGAGAGGTGTCCGTGGAAGGGGTGCCCCTTCTGGAGGTCCAGGGACTGGAGCCACCATAAGAGGGCTTTCCTGCACACCCTGCTGAGAGGAACGGGGAAGCTCAGGGGATGTCGCAGGAAGGACCACTGGACTTGCAAAGTCCATTGAAGAACTCTCATGTTTAAGCGCGCCATGGGTAGTAGGTTGATGGTTGCTGCCATCGAGCCTAGAGCCCTCAGGATCAATTCTGCAGGGGGAGCTGGGGATTGTAGAAGGGCCAAGTACATGGAGTTTCAGAGTTCGTAGCCGGTCTGGAGTAGAGAAGGCTAGAAGCTGGTTTGTGTTCAATCTGGCTCCGATGAAATCTAGGATTCGAGTTGGAAGAAGGGAAGATTTCCCGATGTTGATCGTGATCCCCAGCCAGGGAGCTAGATGGAGAAAGTAATCCCTGGCAGTGCATAGTAGATGCCTGGTGGGGGTGGTCAGGAGCCAGTCGTCCAGGTACAGAAAGACCCAAATTCCCTGGAGTCTCAGGTGGGTCGCTACAACAGTTAAACACTTTGGTGAACACTCTGGGGGCTGTGGTGAGACCAAAGGGAAGGACCCTGAATTGGTAATGGCTGCCTCCCAGCCGGAAGCGGAGAAACCTCCTGGATCGGCTGTCCATCAAAATATGGTAGTACGCATCCATGAGGTCTATGGAGCACATCCAGTCGTTCTCCTGCAGAAGGGGGAGAATGGATTGAAAGGAGACGATCCGGAACTTTTCTTTGGTTACTGACAGGTTTAGGAAGGACAGGTCGAGGATTGGTCTTAGGTCCCCCATCTTTTTTGGCACCAAGAAGAACCTGAAGTAAAAGCCTGATCCGGACTGGTCTGGGGAGACGTGCTGGATTGCTCTTTTTTCTAGCAGCCAGAGTATTTCCTCGGCTGCCGCCTTCCTTTGATTGGGTGGGACATCAGGGAGGCTTTGGGAACTGAGAGGGGGATTGAGAAAGGGGATCTTGTAGCCTCTGGATATGATCTGAAGCACCCAGCAATCTGTTGTAATGGACTCCCACCAAGCTGCTAGGTACCTCGAGAAATGCCCCCCTGACTGCCTCCAGAGTGGAGCAGTCGGGTAACCCTTCAGAGCTGCTGCGTGGGCCGATCAGAGAAAGGTTCTCTGGACCCAAAGTTCTTCGGGCCCCCTCTGCCTCTAGGGCGGCATCCACCCTGTCCTCCTCTGCCTCTGAAGGACGAGGGGTCCGGAGCAAAACGGGACTGTTGAGACTTCCGAAACCACATCTTCTTCTGTCCCTTTTGGTTCCTGGAGAAGGACCTCTGGGGAGCAGAGAAGCTGACTCCGATGGCAGACGTCTTCGCGTCTTTCTCGCTCTGGACCAGTGTGTCACATACGGTCTTGCCAAAAAGGGCAGAACCATCAAACAGGGCATTTGCGAACGACACCTTAAAGGGTTCCGCAAAATCACAATGATGGAACCAAGCCTGTCGCCGTAGGACAACGCTCGCTCCGCTAGCTCTAGCGGCTCCTTCCGTGGCATGGGATAGTAACCACATAGATGTATTGGAGATAGATTTGAGAGTGGCCATTCGGGTAGAGTACACTTTCTTGTCCTCCGCCGACATGGACTCTGGGGGTGACCCAACGTATTCTTTGATAAGATCCCGCTGGAGCCATATCACGTGCCATATAATTCAGCAAACTCACAGAAAAGGTGGCTGAAGCAAACACCCGCTTCCCTAGATGGTCTATCGTCCGAGACTCCTTGTCTGGAGGATGGACAGAGGAACTCTCCTGGGCCAGTTCCCTTTTGGTGGCGGCCGCCACCAACATGGCATCTACCGGGGCTCCCTTGCTCCAACATGACTTGTTCGAAGGGGGGCTGACAATTTTGTCCGGCCTCTTTGGAATGGGCTCCACAGTGTCCGGTTCCTTCCATGCCCTGGTGGGGATCAGCGGGAGGAGACCCAAGAGGTAGACGGGCCTGCTTCAAACGCCTCCAGAAACACAGACTCGTCAGAGGAAGGTTTTGGGGCAGACCACCCCCCTCTGATCCGAAGCATCTCCATGATGTCTCCGAAGGAGACCTCTTCGGGGGGGTGATCTTGGGGAACCTTCCCCTTCCTCCAAGTCTGTGTCCTCTTGTCAAGGACTCAAGGGAGTCCAAGTGCCGCCTCTTGCACTTGCGTTTGTGAGGGACCTCCTCTGGGTGGGGGGGGGGCTGTCCGAAGAGGCCTCACCAACCACATCTTGTTCCAGCAAGGGAACTATCTGGGACATCTGTGCAGGCGGTCCCTAGGGCCGGGTGATGGAAGGCGAGAGGGAGTGCAGGGTGGAGCCGTAGCTGAAGCCGGGGGCCTGGAATCCCTCGACAAAACCCTCTCCATGACATCGAACACCGGAGAGCTGCTCTCCCTAGGATCAGAGAGCAGACCCTCACTCGGATCCGATGTGCGGATAGGAGCCGGTGCCGACGTAGTCAGATCCGAAGGGCCAGTATGCTCAGACCGAGACAGAGCTGAAGCCATACTGACACCTCCGGATCCGAAGCTCAGCTCTCTGCTCCGAGAGGTCGGATCTGAAGAAAAGGGACCAGACATACTCGAAGGTGCCATCGGCGCCGACAGTCCCCTGGCTGACGCTACCCGGCTCCGAACCCCGGAAGTGGGTCGGAGAAGGAGCGATCGGGGCAAAAAAGGGGGTCGAGCTCCCCCCCGGAGGGGGGGGAGGCAGGAGCACTCCCATCTGCAGCTGGGCCTGGAGGAACCTACGCATCATCCGGTCCAAGTCGGCATTGGACAAACTCCGGGTAGACCTTGATGAGGCCACCGAGGTGGGCCGGGAGTGCCGCCTTGATGACTTAGAAGGCGACCGGGTCTCCTCCTCCTCTGGCCCCGGTGAAAAGCGGGGTGAACAGAGCCGGGAAGGAGAAGACTCGGAGGCCCTGGGAGGAGAAACCCGTTTGGCTGGCGGGGCCGATGCAAAAGCTTCGGCCCGCCGCTTGTGGTGCTTTTCCCGGCGTTTCTCCTTCCTAGCTTCCCTCTCCTCCTGGCCCAAGGTGAAGGTAGAGTCCTGGCCAGGGGAAGGGGAATAGCAGGTGGCACTGCCGCAGCCATGGCAGGTGCCACGGAGGGACCGAAGGACGAAGCCGAGTCCGGGGGCAGAAGTCCCACCAGAATCAGCTTCGACCTCCGGTCCTTGAGGGCCCTGGGGTTGAACGCTGTGCAAATAGTGCAGCCGGTGGAGAGATGTTCAACCCCAAGGCATAAAACGCACCGAGTGTGGCCATCTGCTGGGGACAGCTTATGGGTACACTTTGAAAAGAATGTTTTGGGTGCCTCCGCCATACCTACAAAAAAAAGAACACACCCACTAGGTCCCAAAACCACACACCCTAACGTGCACACGAGGGAGAGGGAATAACACTAAAAAAAAATAACTAAACACCAGGTAGAGAAAATGTTAATGTTACTGGGGAACTATGCTAATTACACACACACACACAAAAATCTGTTTAAAAACTAAGAAAAAGGAGATTTTTTTTCTCACAAATTCGACAACCACCACACCTGGAAGCTCAATCAAGCTGCTGAGAGAACCGTGGCAAACTAGATCTGAGGTCAGGAAGGGATAGCAGGGGATTATGGGTAAGGGGGAGGAGCTTGGAGCTCGGATCTTAGCTGTTGGAAACTGCCGGCTCGGATCCGATATGGATCCGATAACCCATAGGTTGATGGACAAATTAAATTAACTACTTCAGATTGATTATTCACTGTACACCAAGCAGAAGAGAAGCAAATTTATCTCAGCAATCAAGGAATGTTGAGAGACAGGTGCGAGATTCAAGCTGCTGTCAAAGTGTACCACTTACATTATATGTAGAACTACGATAATTTCCTTTGCTTTTACAAGGGTGGATGTCGAGATTAAGGTCTTTGGCTTAAGCAATAAACAATTGTTTTTGGAAGCAAATATAGCCAGGGGAATTGCATTAATTCTGTTCTAAGTGGAATTTACAAAGTTTAAGAATTTACAAGTAGTTAGCAATGTTTTCCATGGCTAACTACTTTTATATGGAAACAAGCTGACTGCAGCTGCAAGCAATTAATGCTTATGAGTTCACAGCATTATTTGCAGAGGGAAATGCAAAATTTAAAATGTACAATGACAAGCAGTTCAGTGAAAAATAAAGGTTAAAATTATGGGAAGTGAATATGAGATTGTAGCCTCCTCAGAAGCCTTAATATGTTGGTGCATTTAATAGAATAGTGCATATTTTAGCCTTATTTAAAGATAGCTATTGCACCTGTTTAGGGTTAAAAATGAACATTTTCTGAAAGCATACAAGCTGCTTTTCACATCAAGGAAGGGAAAAGAGCCAAGAAAAGAACAGACAGCATTCAGTGTAATTAGGAATACAAGTTTTAATCATGCATTTTATCATGGTTAGCCTTAAATTTTAGATTTGGTTATGCCCGTGACTGCAGATGCTGATTTGGGACAATTGTCCCTTTCTGGAGTTAAAACTTCATTTGTTAAGAATGTACATAATTTTGTATGCTTCTTATAAGTTAAAGGATAGTGGTGTTCTGAAAATGTATTTAAATATTTTGTTTGAGGATTTTCATTAAAACAAAAAAAGTCTTGAAAAATGTGACAGGTTCAAATGGAGAGAAGAATCCCGCCAAACAAAAGTGAGCATATAAGAAAAGTTGGAAATGCACAATAAAAGCAGTCATGCATAATAAGTAGGAATATTAGCCTTTATCATAATGGCGACTTTATCCATAGAATCTTGGAATATAAATGGCCTTACATGTAAAGACATGAGGAAAGAGTAGTGAATTATATTAAGAAATGCAATGTGCAAACAATGCTGCAGGAGATGTATCTGGTAAGAAATAAGCATGTGAAGTTGACAAGAGGATTTCAGAATGGATATTTAGCATACTATCAGGAACAAAGGTACAGAAGTAATACCGATTGCTAGAGGGGCTTCAATAGTGATAGAAGAGGGAAGCAAGACAATGGTAGATCCGGGATAGTAAGGGGCTATTGGCAAGGGAAGAGGATTAGATTGGAAGATAGAAGCATACCACCAAAAACCGCTATTAAGGAGCTTAAGAAAAGGGAAGATTACTTATAGTTTGGGATTTACAACAGTGGGGATCTACCAGGACCTAGAAGGGGGAAAAACAACAGAGGGTAGATTTCTGAAGAAATCTGTGAAAATAACTTGGTATGGAAGATGGGGCTTCAGTGGCAGGAACTCTGACCGAATTTACACATTATTCTCCAAGCTACAATAATTGTGCTAGACTGGATAGAAATTATATTTCACATGAATGTGTGTATTTAACTGAAACTTCAACAGACATACAATTTCAGTTCATGTATCAATAAAAAACAATATAAAAATTCAGGGCAATGAAGTAAAAATGAAACACTGGCACCTTCTTACCCATCTGTTGAAAAGAGAGGAATTTAAGGAATGGGCAGTGGAAATTTGAGAGTTATTAGGGAAGATAGAAATTTCTTCAGAAATAATTGCTAGCAAATGGGATACAATGAAAATGACTTTAAAAGCAGGGTAGAAATAAGACAGATATGGTCAAGTAATAATTACATAGAGGGGGTAACAAAGATTGAAGTATTTCTGAATAAGGGGAATCTCAAAGAACAAGAGGAACAACAACTGCAGAATGCCAAAGAAAAATAAGGGAATATTTTGATAATATGCACGAGTTTAGAAAGATTACTATTGAGGGACTATTTTTTGATTACTTCAGGAGCACAAAAAACTTTTAGCGAGGCAACTTAGGGTTGTTACCATACTTAAGAGCCTATGTCAAGAAAAATAAACACAGATCCTATAAAGGTAGAGATACTTCAGAAATTTTATGAAAAACTGCATAAAGCAGGAAAATGTGGAAACCAAGAAAGAGCACAAATGGAAATGTTTTTTGAAGACTTAATTATACCAAGATTCGAGAAAGATGAGGCTCAAAAATAATAGCTAAGATAGAAGATGAGCTAAAAAATGGTGATGTTAATCAATCTGCAGGGAAGACTCCAGGAACAGATGGTATTCTTGGGGAAGTTTGGAAGTTAGGAGGGAAGAAAGTGATAAAGATCTGGAAGAAGGTTTTGTTTAATAGTATTTTAAAAAGGGGAAACACCAGCATCTTGAAAGAAAGCTTTGGTGGCCGTTTTACCCAAAGGGGATCAAAAGCCATCACACCCAACCCGATATAGACCCTTTGCAATTTAAAAACCATGACTTTATAGTATTTTATGTCTATACTAGTTAAAGAAAGGCAAATGTGTTGCCAAAATTGATAGGTATGAAACAATGTGGTTTTGTGTAGGGCAGGCAAATATCTGGCAACATTAACAGAACAGTGATGATCCACATGGAAGCAGAATACAAGAAAGACTTCATAATGTTGTTGTCTTGCTGCAGAGAAAGACTTCATAATGTTGTTGTCTTGCTGCAGACAAAGACTTCATAATGTTGTTGTCTTGCTGCAGAGAAAGACTTCATAATGTTGTTGTCTTGCTGCAGAGAAAGACTTCGTAATGTTGTTGTCTTGCTGCAGAGAAAGACTTCGTAATGTTGTTGTCTTGCTGCAGAGAAAGACTTCGTAATGTTGTTGTCTTGCTGCAGAGAAAGACTTCGTAATGTTGTTGTCTTGCTGCAGAGAAAGACTTCGTAATGTTGTTGTCTTGCTGCAGAGAAAGACTTCGTAATGTTGTTGTCTTGCTGCAGACAAAGACTTCGTAATGTTGTTGTCTTGCTGCAGACAAAGACTTCATAATGTTGTTGTCTTGCTGCAGAGAAAGACTTCATAATGTTGTTGTCTTGCTGCAGAGAAAGACTTCGTAATGTTGTTGTCTTGCTGCAGAGAAAGACTTCGTAATGTTGTTGTCTTGCTGCAGAGAAAGACTTCGTAATGTTGTTGTCTTGCTGCAGAGAAAGACTTCGTAATGTTGTTGTCTTGCTGCAGAGAAAGACTTCATAATGTTGTTGTCTTGCTGCAGAGAAAGACTTCATAATGTTGTTGTCTTGCTGCAGAGAAAGACTTCGTAATGTTGTTGTCTTACTGCAGAGAAAGACTTCATAATGTTGTTGTCTTGCTGCAGAGAAAGACTTCATAATGTTGTTGTCTTGCTGCAGAGAAAGACTTCATAATGTTGTTGTCTTGCTGCAGAGAAAGACTTCATAATGTTGTTGTCTTGCTGCAGAGAAAGACTTCATAATGTTGTTGTCTTGCTGCAGAGAAAGACTTCATAATGTTGTTGTCTTGCTGCAGAGAAAGACTTCAGTCTAAGCCGGGGTTTTATGAGTAGGACAACAGAAGCATTTTGATTCCCTGATACATTAAAGTTAAGGAGGATATATTAAAGGATCAGCAGCAACAATAAAAGTGGGAGGGTTCCTCTAGATAAGTTGTGCTTGAACAGGAGAACCAGGCAGGAGTATCTGCTTTCCTTTATTTGCTTTACATTTGCAGCCATTGTCAAACAAAATAAGGGACTCAGAAATCTGAAGGATTCAACTAGTACAGCAATCATGAAAAGCTGGCTTTATTTGCAGATATTTTTCTGCAAAGGACATTATCAGTGTTGTGGAACATTTTGAAACGGTTTCAAGTTTCTTTACGATATAACATTAATGAAGACAAAACAAAAGCTACAGCCATAAATTATGAACCCCCCCATAGCTTGGTTTAGTAATACCCATATTTATGGGGACACAAGATTAAGTATTTAAGAGTATACATTAAAAAGGCTTCTTTTTGGCAGCTAAAGATTTGGAAAGAAACTAAACAAATATAAAAATGAGAATCTGGAAGCTCTTATTTATGGACATGGACAGTAAAACAAGTAGCGATAATCTTTAGTTTTATACACAGGTCAGGCATATTTTTAGCATAAAAGTTGTGGATAATAGAGTCAAAAGAATTTCTGTGAGGGAAAGAAAGAGTGTAAGATAAGTCGGTCCTCCCAATAGAATATGGTGGTTTAGGACTACCCAATTTGAAGGAATATTTTAGAGCTACACAGTCAAGTCTCATGTACCCAACATGAGCAGAAGGTTATAATTTAAAGTGGAAATGGATGATGAAGCAGGGTGGAAATTCAAGAAATAAGTGGAGAGAGGGGTTTTGGATGCAGATCCTTAAGGAAAATAACCACCATGCAGAATATTATATTTTCCCAATAAGGATGACTGCAAGTAGGGGAACAGAAAATAGACAAGGGGGTGCTGGAATTTACTGAAGAAAACTGCCAAAGGAACCAAGGTATTAAGAGCAAATAACTACAGAGGGAAAGGTAACAGAGTAGGATGAAGTCAAGAAGTTTAGACTGCAGGTTAGGGACAGCCTTCCGCATCAGAGACTGCAGGTTAGGGACCGCCCTCCGCATCAGGGGTTGATATCAAACTACAGGCAGAGAGAAAGAGACAGGAAAGTCCTAACTGAAAGACCTGCTCTTATAGATTTTTTCAGTAGAATCTAGAACAGAAGCTGCTGTTAAAAAAGGGACAATCTGCAGGGCATATAAAATACTGCATGATAACTATAAGAATAAAAGGAGATTAGAAAAGACTGGGAAGAAAATCTGGACAAGTGATTTACAAAGGAACTATAGAATAATATATGTATGACTCCCAAGTACGGAACAAAATCCTTTAAGGCTTAGAATTTTTACTTGGAATTGCGTGTAAAGTTATTTTTATAGGAGGTGTGATGGGGAAGAAGCGAGTTACTGGGAACATTTTTTTTGGTATCATAATGAGTTGGCAAATTTAAAAAAAATCCCTACAAATTATTGAGGGAAGAGCATATGAACTAAGGGCAACAGGATTTTAACTGCCTAGACATAGTAAGGCCTTACTAAGTTTAATTCTGTTGGCTGCCAAAGAAGCAATTACCAAAACATGGAACTCAAAACCTAAAGCAGCTGTATTAGAAGTACTGAATTTTGTAAGAGAAATAGAATAACTTATGGAATTTGTGGGAAAAATACATGCAGAATAATGCTCAGGAAGGGAATATGGCTTAAGAGAAGGCAGAAATTGAGTGACTGATGCAATGTTGGATTGAAAGACAAGTGGTTATAAAAAAAGATGTAATGTATATGCATAAAATGGGAAAATTTTAATATATTTGCTTTTTTCTTCTATTAACTATGTGCCCATGTCTTAAGGGATATTTTAACAGAGGTGTTTAAAGGCCTGAAAACACTTTCAAAACTTAATCTGGAATCTAAGTAGGTGAGACAAACAGATGAAGGTTGTAAATCCAGCACGGTAGATAAGACTCTAGCCCATGTTGCCTGGTGCTTGAAACCTATTCATTTACAGCTAGGTGGGAAATGTGGTCTCTAGTTCACACACACTGAAGTGAAAAATATACAGTAGTCCTCTCTAGGCTACCTAGCCAGGATCTCACCAAAATTATCCCCAGACTTGTAGTGCGCTTGGTGCAAAGAAGAGGAACCTGGGTTCTCCTGGGCTGGATACATGGCATCCCTGAAGACAGGCTCCTGAGGAAATGATTCTGGCTCCTCCTTCTTAATTCCTTTCCTGGAACTCATTTGGGAGTTTCTGGTGAGGAAATGGCATGCCACATCAGTTCTTTGCCTTTTGGCCAAGATCAAGTGAAGTAATGGGGCGCCATAGGCCAATCTGCTGTGAATTTGACAAGCTTGAGGGTTTCCATAAAAGGAAAAGTCATCCGCTGGTGGGGAGATGTATGGAAGGAAATCTCATTTTTGTCTCCACCTCTAAGATGGCATTCCCAAAGTCCTCTGACTCGAAAGAAGAAGTAGAAGGGGAAGCGAGACCCCAACCCTGACCAAGCTCCAGTATGGAAATGCTCATGAAATGAAAGGACAAAATGCTATGGGTGAGTACTGGATACAGATGAGTGGACACTGGCAATCAGGGATGTGCAAGGCAATGGAGACCTGAAAAGCCTGCACAGTTCCAGACATATTATAAAGCCAGGCTCCAAGACTTCACTCATGCAATCCCTGCCAATAGGTCCTGCTAGACCTCAAACTGTCTGAAGTCTGGGACCTGAAATAGCTCCCTATAAATTTGATTTACTTTTATTTTTATTTTACATTTGTTAACCAGGCTAGTCTAGCTGGATATATTTCCATTTTCAATAGAGGCCCGGGGAAAAAAGCTCCAAGATAGAAAAATTCAAAATATCGTTACAAGGTAAATGAAAGGATTAATAAAAAATAGAACAAGTAATTATTACATACTAAAGATATTTGCACTTGAAAAAAAAACAACAGTAAAAATATTTATACTTAAAAAAGCAACAATAAAAATGTAGCACAGTAAGATTCTTAATTTTTCACATCAAGTAGAAAGATTTCAGCAGTATGTTGATTAGAGTGTAAACAGTACCAGCCTTGCTTACATGAATAAGCATTAAAATGTTTGGAAGTTTGTTTGGAAGAGGAAGAAACAGAGGTGGAAGTGGGTGGTTAGTCAGGGTTACTACAGGGGCATAACCAGTGCGTTTTGAGGTGTTTTTTGAGTTTTTGTTTAAAGAGAGGCAAGGATGAGATTAGTGCTAGTTCATTGGGTAGCAGGTTCCAGTTTTTTCCTGCTGCATTAGTAAACGGAGAGTCACCAGCTATGTTGTTAGACTTGGTTATACTAGCGAGGAGTTTGCTAGACGAACGTAGGGAATTCAGATTTTTATAGGGGATTAAGAGATTGGAGAGTATAGGAGTGGTGTTGGGTTGTTAGAATATCTTGTGGGCAATCGTGAGTTGGGAGATTATCAGATGGTTTTGGAATTCAAGCCAGTCTAGTTGCCAAAGATTCAGACAGTGGTGGGTTCTAATGGGATTGCCAGTGGCGAATCTGGCGATGTTATTGTAGGAAGTTGCTAGTTTAAGGTTATTTTTCTTTAGGTTGGTATAAATAGGTGAGGCATATAGAAGAGTAGAGTGAGCAATCTTGGTTCTGGCTGCTGGGGTTAGGAAAGGTTTTATTCTATACAAGGAGCCTATTTTTCTGTTGACTGTTTTAATGGTGTTATTTATATGGTAATCAAATGTAAGCTTATTGTCAATGGTTATTCCTAACAGTTTAGTGGTAGAGTCAGGAAATATAATAGTGCCATTATTTGAAGAGACTGAGGAATGTATGGGGGAGGACTTGGTAGTAGGGGTAAAGAGAAGGAGTTTGGTTTTTTTGGCATTAAGAAGGAGGCAGCGTTTTGTAAACCATGTTTCTACAGTGTTAAAAACATTTTGAGTAAGAGAATATAGTTCTAATGGAGAGTATGCTGAGCATATTAGCGTAGAATCATCTGCATATTGAATGCGGGTGGCTTGAGGAATTACTACATGGAGGTCATTGATAAATAATGAGAAAAGAAGTAGAGCCCTGAGGGACTCAGATGGTGACTGGCAGAAAGGATGAAATTGGATTTTCCCAGAGAACTGCCTGTTGCTGAGGTAGGATCTGAACCACTTAACAGCATGAGAGTCGAAGGAAAGGGATTCAAGAATATTGATTAAGAGGGTGCGGTTTACCATGTCGAAAGCTTTTGAGAGGTCAATAAAGAGTGCAGATGAGAGGATGTTTTTATTACGGTTTCTATTGATGGTATCTGTAAAGGATAAAAGGGCAGTAGTGGTACTATGTGATGGCCTAAAGCCATGTTGGCAGTTTGCTATTATGTTATGTTGAGATAGATGATGTAAAAGTTGTTGGTGAATGCATTTTTCCATAATTTTTGCTAAAGGTGATAAGAGAGCTATTGGCCAATAGAGTAGTCATTTGAGTTCCCACCTTTATGTAGGGGGATAATGTGGGAGATTTTCCAAATATCTGGAATGGTTCCCTCTTTGATTGTCCTATTTATAAGGATGGATATAGGGTAGGCAATTGCGAGTTTCACAACCAAGAATGATCAAGTACATATATAAATACAACAAATGTTAAGCCTCCCTCTAATGCCATTAATGAATTTCTAGAGTTCACTCCTGATGCTTACATATACCCCTCCAGAGATTATTAATCTGAGTAACAGGATTGCAAACTTACTGTACACACTCTTCATTTAATCTTGCTGTTCCAAGAATCACAATTATAGCCCTCTGACTTTCATAATGAACTCAATTTGAAAATAAACTTGCAGGCAGAGTTACTCACACTAGGTGAGGTTTACAAACCAAAGAGCCAATAATAAAACATGCCGGCTCTCATAATTGCCAGGATACATGCAAGTTTATTGTGGAGGTGCTCCCACAATGCATTTGTACAGGAGGTATCATGATCACTCCCACAGTGGGAAACTTTGTCAAGCGGTTCTTGGTATTGCCTTTGTCTTGCAGTTTTTTTTTCTGCTTGCCAATTGAAAAGTGCATATGTCTAAGAAAGGGGAAAAAAAATACTATTTAGAAGTCACTGAAGATATTCTGTAGACACTTAGCAGTACACTAAATTGTACAGAGTTTGAGAAGTGTTTCTTCAAAAATCAGGACTGGCCATCCTGTATTTTAAGTGAAACAAAAGTGATGAGCTTACACTGGAGAGATGTGCACAAATCCCTTCTTAAGCAACCATTTTCTTCTATTCTCATTAAGATTAGTAACATGCTATCCCCCACCACCCTTTAACTGTCCTTGTAGTCAAGTAGCATACTATTTCTGCAGTCAGACCAGTAAGAAGGCAGCTAGATCATGTCAGACTACATACTTTCTTCTCCTTCTACCTCTTTTGCTAGCAAAATAATATCAAGTATGGATCCATCTTATTGCCTTATTCCCATTTCAAAGGCTGTGGCAATTAGGACTGCTGTCTTATTAAGGAATCAAGCTATAGTAGGCACCACCTTTCTCCCGGCTGGTAGACAGTAGTGAGAACAGTGAGGAAAAACTCTGTCACAAACTTTAATTGTTGAGGATTCAGCTGAACTACAGACACTTTCTAATGGACACTGTTATCTGAACTTTATGTTGTTAAAAAGCAAACTAAAACTACCTCTTGCTTGGATAACCTCCAGTCATCATTAAGGTCCATCTCCTGGAATGAGTCATGTGACCGTGGTCCATTTCTAATCTCCATCAATTCAATGTCGAACACCAATGTACTTTCTGGAGGGATCTTTCCTACAAGAATGTACATCATAAACAGGATTACATTCCATAGGCTTCAGAAGATTAAAAGTCCTCAACATACAGTATTAATCCAAAAGTAACTGTTTTTATACAGTATCACATTAGCAGATCTACTAAGGTGCGTTTAAATAGACAATAAAACAACATCAAATGGCAGAATGGCAAATGTCCAAAGTGCACTGTATAAACATCACAGAATCAAAAAGTATACATACACGTGCAGAATATAGTGTTGACATGGCCAGAGTAAAAATGGCAAATATATCTTTATAACAGGAAAAATTATATTTTCTTTTGTCTAACATACACCGTACCCAAAAGAGGCAGCAATGAAAGTGAAAGATTTGGACCCACACTCAAATATTTGTTGAACATACAACTAACTGAACAAATTATGCAAGATAATTTTTCAAGCCCTGACAAATGGAAATTAGCATCATTTGACCTAATTTTGTCGCTTGGCAACAAACATTAGTACTTCTGCTATATCCTGAATGAAACAAGTTCATGGGTTCTGATGACCACAGGTAAAATGCAATTAAATAAAATCACAGTAAGAGTAGATGTTCAAATAGGATATTTGCTGCAGGACTATAAATCTGAGACCTTAGCCACAAAGACATCAGTCACTGGTCAGATCTTTTCCAGCAGAACTCTCGGCTAAGATGAACTGCAGTTTTGTGCTGTGTTCTTTATGGGAAAATTAGCCACACAATCATAAGATCTTGCACGCAATTCTATTTTTTTTTTAAAACCCTCAAAGGCATAAAATAGAAACACTACTGGAGAAAACTGTACCAACTATAACAAATACAATTACTGGGAAAATGCTTAAACACTATCTCAATCTAAATTATAAAACTGGCAATATCAAAAAGTACAGTTGTGGAAGTAATCTTTCCATAACAGTAGACGTTACAAATCACTATTGCAGTAATAACTGATGGGATGTATCCTGCCAAGGACACTGTACGTCTGCCCACTCTACAAAAACGTAGGCACAACTTCGTCTCACACTATGCCTGCCCACGACCTATGCATGAGACTATATGCCGATACTGAAGGGGGCACTTTCTAGCCGCATCAAAAGACTGGGGCCAATACTTTAAGAAGATAGTTTCAGAAGAGTAAAAGAAAGGTGGAATGGACAAGAAAAGGAATTCCACCCTGGCTTAGAATAGAGAAACAATGGAGTGGCAGAAGGGTGCATAATACTGCAACAGTGATCTACCTGAATATCTACTATTGTACATTTTTCTACAACCCTACTACATTTATTAACATTATCACTGTGCAGTAATCTTAACTGATGGGAAATTCCCAGACCTTTTATGTAGATTGGGTGGAGGAGTACTGTAATCCTTGAGGAATGGTTATGGTAAACCCTGTTCTGGCTCTAGAGAAAATAATACACCTATTTTGTAATGCTTGGTAAATGTATTTGAAGACCATGTAATGGTTTCTAAAGTAAAATTTTGAGTCAAGACACTTGAAAAAAGGATGAGAAGCAGCTTTAATGGTGGAATTTGCAATGGAAGGAAAAAACAAAATGGCAAGAGAAATTCATTTAGGTATGTTTTATTCCTTGAAAGGAAATTAACACTCAGATTTCCTAATGCTTTTAGTTTTGTCCAAATAGAATCTTAGTTTCCTGTGTACATATAATAAATGAATAATCTATTCTTCCTAATTTTGAGGATTGTAAAAATGCAAGGAGTTTGAGAGACTGATTTAAAGGTATTGCAGTACCCTCTAAGCATACAAGGGTTAGTCCTGAATGTCTCACCCTGTCTATGGAATGCCAGAAAAGACAGCTGGAAATAAGGGCTTGTAACTCGGAAGCCTTTTTTTTTGTAACTGTTAAGACTACAAGTGGGACTATTTTTCCAAGGGTATAATTTGGTCCCAAGGAGGAAGAATAGAAGTCTGCCTGATTATCAAAGTCTTGGGTCCTGCGTCGGTTGCGGTCTCCTCTTCCATGATGTCAGGTCAGGGGTATAAAGCATGCAGCCGACGCAATTACATCAGTTTTTCTTGCCCCAGATGTCAGGTGCCCCCTTAAAGGGAAGCAATTATATACAAGGTTACACCTCCAACAAAAAAGCAAATACACCAAAAAGCTTTAAGCATAGTAAACAAGAATAGAGGTATAGTCAATAGAAGTCAGGGGGCTGGAGGGAGGGTAACCAGGATTGCAACAGTAAATGCACTCGAACATCTACATTTATGGTAAGTGTACACACAACTGTACTATGTTCTTCGGGTTTCACTGTTGCAGTCATCACATTTGGGTAGATTCTCAAAGCTAAAGATGGGAGGTGGTAATTAGACAGCATTAGGACCAGCTATAAGGCCCTGCATGACTGCAGTGGCAAAGCCAGCTCTGGATTTAAAAAAAATTTGCAAGTGGTAATGCTTGGTGAAGGTATGTACAGAACTCCAGGTAGCAGCTTCTAGGATTTCCCTGGTAGGGACACCTCTGAGAAAGGCTGTAGAGGTAGATGCAGCCCTGGTTGAATGTGGTCTTATCCCCTGTGAGGTAGGGTTTCCATGGTGCTTATAGCAGAAATGAATGCAATGGCCTATCCACTTAGAAATGGTTTGCTTTGAAATGACCTTCCCCTCTGCCCCTGCAGCAAATGCAACCAGCAGTTGTTGAGATTTCCTGAGAGGCTTAAAATCTAAAATTGTCTGTGCACGTCCAAGGAGTGCAATATTCGTTCCCCTTTGTTCTGTGGATTAGAAAAGGTTGGCAAATGAATGTATTGATTAAGGGCCACACTGGATACCACCTTGGGCATAAAGGAGGAATTGTTCTTGAGGGACACCCTGTCCGCAAGAAAGATGATGAAAGGCTCCACTGCCATGAGGGCCTGTAATTCAGACACCCTTCTTGCTGAAGTGATGGCTAGAAGGAAGGCTGTTTTCTAAGAAAGGAATTTCAACTCTGCATTTGCAGCTGGCTCAAAGGGAGGTAGAGTGAGCTTTTCCAATACAAAGTTAAGGTCCCAGGCTGGAGTAGAGGCTCTCCTGGGTGGTCTTAAGTTTGTGGCCCCTCTGAGGAATTGCTTCAGCTGTGGATGAGAGAAGAGGGGTGGCTCTGTATTGTAATGTGCTGAAATGGCTGAGGCATGAATTTCAATGGAAGAAAAGGAAAGGCCCTTGTGAAGCATCTCAGTTAAGTATTGAAGAATATGAGGTATGTTGGGCACTGCTGTGCCCATCCCCTAAGTTTGGCTCCAGGAACAGAATCTTTTCCATTTTTCAGCATAGGATTTTCTAGTACTAGGCCTCCTTGCCTCCAGAATGACATCCATCACTTGTTTACTGAGGGATGGTAACGGAGAGATCAGGTAATTAGCCAGGCTGCAAGGTTCAGGGTTTGAAGCTGTGGGTGCAAAATCTGGCCCTCCTGCTGGAACAGCAGGGCAGGGGTCTGAGGCAGGTGCCATGGTGCCAGCAGTGACACACTGTGCAAGAGGGGGTACCAGTGTTGGCGTGGCCAGTCTGGTGCAATCGGTATTGTCCTTGGTCTGTCCTGTTTGATCTTCAGTAGCACTTTAGAGAGGATAGGCAGAGGGGGAAAGGCATAAACATGTTTTCCAGGTAAAGGACAGGGCATCCACTTTCCAAGCTTGTTTGTGGGGATAATTTGTCCAATTGGTAGTTCTAAGCGGTGGCAAACAGGTCTATCTCTGTGCTCCCCCATTTGTTTTTCAACATGTTGAATATCTTTGGTTCCAGTTTCCACTCGTGTGGGTCCATTGTCGTCTGCCAGTGTATTTAGCTTTCCTGGCAGGAATTGAGCCTGTACGTGCACTTGGTAGCTCAAGGCTGTGTTCCACAGAGCCATGGCTGGTCTGCAGAGAGGGTATGAGTGGGTTCCCCCCTGCTTATTTATGTACCACATAACAGTTGTGTTGTCAATCTATCAATAATTGTCCTGGAAGAATGTGGTCCTTAAAGACTGTCAGAGCATTCTGTACAGCTAACATTTATTTTTGACTGATATGCAAGTGCACTTGACTTGGGTTCCATTTGCCCTGAATGCACTGCCCTGCCAGGTGAGCCCCCCATGCATAGTCTGATACGTCTGTTAGGGTTTGGCGGCAGGGGGTAGAGTGAATGGCAGTCCCTTGTTTTGGTGGCAGGCCTCTGCCCACCAAAGGACCTCTATCTTTAGACAAGGTATGATAGGAATCAGTGATTCTAGATCCTGAGAATGTTGACACCATAGGCTTTTTAGATACCATTGTAGTTTCCTCATATGCAGTCTTGCAGATGGAATTAGTAGAATGCAAGAGGCCATGAACCCCAGGGCTTGCAGTATTCTCCTTGCAGATAGCTGGGTCTTTGTTGCCAGTAGTTTGAAGTACGCTGTCAAATGAACTTGTTTCTCTGGCAGTTGTATTCAAGCTTGCTCCCAGGATTACAATTTGTTGTCAGGGTACAAGATTTGATTTATTTTTGTTTATGTGTACCCCAGAGAAGTTAGCAATTTCTTTACAAATGCCAGATGATTTAATAGTATGTCCTGGCTTTCTGCCTGAATTATACAATCACCCAGGTATGGGTATATTTGAATATTTCTTTGTCTGCAAAATGCAATGACTGGAGCTAGGCACTTTGTGAATATCCTGGGCGCAGTAGATAAGCCAAAGGGCAGTGCAGAGAACTGCATGTAGTGCATGTAGCCCGCTCTGAAGCATAGGTATCTTCTGCAAGATTCCTTTATTGGGATGTGCAGGTAGGCTTCCTTTAAATCCAGTGTTGCCAACCAGGCATTTTGCCTAGCATGGGAAGCAGCTGACGAAGAGTTAGCATCTTGAATTTTGGGATTACCAAAAATGTGTTTAGGATAGACAAGTCCAGGATAGGACGCCATGAATGGTCTTTTCTGGGCACCAGGAAATGTCTTGAGTAGAAACCTTGCCTCCATTCTTCTTCTGGGACAGGTAGAATAGCCCTGATACTTAAAAGAGAGAGAACTTGCTTTTGAGCCTCTGCCCACTGATTTGGGGGTAGATCTGGCCAACCGTTTGGGGCTGGTAAGGAGTGGAAGTAGAATCTGTATCCTTGGGAAACTATATTTAAAACCCATTTGTCCTGGGCAATGAGTTCCCAATTTTCTGCATGCAGGGCAATCTTTCCCCCTAAAGGAACAGTCAGGTGAGCAGGGTTTGGAAGGTTTAAAGTCAAGTCATTGAGACAGTTTACCATAGGGGGGAGTCTTACTACTCCCTGGTTTGGAAGTGGTAGCCCCCACTGCTTAGGCCTGTGAGTACCTTGGGACTGAAGCTTGGGTGTTCTGCTAGTTCTGGGTTTGGACTGAGAAGGCCTGGAAGAGGCAAGAAAGGACCAATTCTTAGAGGGCCAATGCCTACTAAATCTGGGAGGCTGCACTTGCAGGACATCTTTAACAGTTTGCATAGATTTAGCTTTTTCCTCCATCTTTTTAAGTACTTCTTCTGCTTTGCTGCCAAACAGGCAGTCTTGGTTTAAGGGAGCATCCAGTAATTTAGCTTTAACATGATCTGGCAAAGATTGCTCCTTAAGCCAAGCATGCCTTCTAAGTACAGACCCAGTGACAGCAAAACCACATTGCAAAGTAAGTTCTCCAACTTGTTCAGCAGAATGCATTAAATCCTGTAATTCTTTATTTTCAGCAGTCAGGAATCAACATCATTTGCTGTTTAAGCAATCCAGTGATATGCTGTTGATACATGTAGCATATTCCAGTATGCAAGATTTCACCAAAAGAGTAATGCTCTGGAGGGGAAGCAGAGGGAATGAAGTCCTCTGCATCAGAATCCTCATAGGTAGATAAGGGCAAATCCTGGTCATCAGAGAAAACAGGAATTTCAGAATCCTGATCAGAAGAATCAAAAGGAAATCATTCCTAGGTCTCTTAGATGGAGAAGGGTGGCTTCCCCTGATTAGAGTAATAAGGTCTTCAACTATTCTTATCATTTGTTTTTTAGGCATAGGGGCCTGACCATGCGGTCTGGGCATGGATCGAGTTTTAGGCCTTGAAGAAGAAGATGGCGTCGGTTTAATATGCAAGTCAGTAGGCCTGAATACACCCTCAGAAGCCGGTGCCTGCACAGCGGCTCCGGACCCATCCAAGGTAAAGACATCCGCAGGTTCCACAGTCGAAGAAGCATCTTGCGGCATACCAGACTCTGAATGGGTCTCAGTAGAGGCCTGCGAATCTGAAGTAGTGGGTATCAGGGGCTGCGAAAGCACCTCACTGAGTACCAGCGAACTGGTGACTAGCTTAGGAGAAGTGTCGTCGGCAGCTTTGGACCTATGCGGTCTGTCTCTGTCTTTATCTTTGCGTTTTTTAGGAATGTCAGTAGTCGGGTGACTTACCGAAGCCATTTCTGGATAATTGAACAGAGTACCAAAATATTTAGATGCAAAAATGAACAGACGACGAATAGTACGAGGTTTGAATAAAGCACAATACCAACAGCGAGGTATGTCGTGGTCTGGGCCTAAGCAAGGAATGCAGCACGAATGAAAAATCTTTGAGGTATTTGCTTTCCACAAGAAATACAATTGTTAACTTTTACTGACATCGGTTTAGAGCAAGAAAAAGGATCCCAAATGGGGTACTTAGCTTAGTTGAAGACTTCGGATCTGAAACTCGAAAACGAAATTTTCAGAAGTCGGCCGACCGGTACTTGCGAACTGCTTCTGCTTCAGGCACCGCACAGCAAAAAAGACTGATGTAATGGCATCGGCTGCATGCTTTATACCCCTTACTATCTGATGTCATGGAAGATGAGACAGCAACTGATGCAGGACCCAAGACTTTGATAATCAGGCCGACAGAGCTACCTGCAAGCAGATAACCCAAATGTGATGACTGCAACAGTGAAACACGAAGAACGTCATAAGCAGGCTGAAATTACACAAATGCACCTTCACTGAAGTATATACTAACCCAGAGCTGCACAGCTCACACAAATATTTGAGTATGAAAAGTATCCTTGCTTGATAAGCATCCAGTCCTATGTTCTGGCACCACACACATCTCTTCCATTACAATATGTTCTTGTTGCAGGTTTTCTAACCTTTT
Organism: Protopterus annectens; assembly: GCF_019279795.1. Taxonomy (NCBI): domain Eukaryota; kingdom Metazoa; phylum Chordata; order Ceratodontiformes; family Protopteridae; genus Protopterus; species Protopterus annectens. Next base: position 380,481,738 of record NC_056732.1, on the reverse strand, counting down.
TATAACCTGAAAGGGATTAGTAGCCTATTCAGATTGTGAGATTCAGTGTCTTTAGGTATGGATGAAATAAAGATCCCTTCTGTTGTGTGCACAAGTCCATCATGTGGGGTAATGTGGCAACTGCCCTTGGAAAGATAGAAAAGGAAGAACCAGTGCTGTACTGGCCAAAAAGTAGTCACAAAAGTATTTTCAGATTCTTGCTCCAAATCTTCAGAAAGATATATGGAATGACAGGAAAGGGAGGGAAAACAGGAATTTCCCTTTCCATGGAAAAAGAAGTGTACATTCTCCAGGCTTCCTTGTAAGGAGGTCTGGAGCAAAACAATCTGAGCTGATCGCCTCCACTCCACTCTGAACAAAGTGCTCTGTCCCCGGGGGTACCCCACTGATGGCCAGTCTGTTGGAAGACCTCACTCCAACATCCATTCATGAGGGTTCGCCTTTGATCTGCTCAGGAAGCCTGTTATTGAACTCAGTTCTGAAAGAATAGACACTGCTTGCAGGAAAAAGACTGTGGTGAACAGCAAGGTTCCATGCCATCATTCCCAGCATACAAAGGTGGCAGGACTTTGTTCCTCCCCATTTGTTAATGCACCATATTACACTGGTGCTGTCTTAAGATTTGAATAGTTCTTGGAGTCCAGAGGTGGTGAAGAGTCTTGGAGCAAAACAGGGCATTCATTTCTTTGAGGTTTTTATGCTTTTTCCTGCCTTGTTTAGATACAATTCCCTGAACTTCAAAACCTTTTGAACAAGCCTGCCTAGCCACGTCTGAGGAATCTAGTCATTTAGTCAGTGTCTGTGGCTCAACAGAGACCACACTCACCATTGGTGCTGGAAGTCCAGAAGACTTTGGATTCTACTTCCATTCCTGTTGATTGGATTGCTGACATTACAGTGCAGTATTTGGGGGGTCCTGCACTCCTGAATGCGTTGTCCTTTGGATGAGATGTTAAACAGAGATCCCATCTGCTTGAGATGGCAGTAGCTAAGGTACAAGTAAAAGAGATTCTACTACATGTATCGAAAAGAGTAGGAGAAGCTCCCTGATGCTTTGGCCAAATTTCCCCTAACAGCATAAATTTCATATTGGGTCTCCCCTGCAAAAAAACTTCTAGTCTAGTGGTACTAAAATAAATTTGTTTTTTTATTTGGCTGGTCCACCAAAACAGTTCTTTTACAAAGGGCAAGAGAGGAATAGGGAAGGGGAAAAAAAAAAAAAAGAGGATGACAGTGCTGTGCTGAAAGATTTCAGGTACCACTGAATTTTCCTTATGTGGAGTCTGGCAAAAGGAATCATTTGGATTATGGATGCCATGTACTCTAGGGATCTCAAAATTTCTCTTGTAAAACTCATGGATAGATTTGTCAGGCACAAAAAAAAAGTCTGTCAATAACTGGATTTTTTACAGATGAACAAAGGCCATCACAGTGAATGTATTGAGGACACCCCAGAAATATCTATCCCACAGATTCACCAATCCCAGCCACCCTGTTTAATTACTGGATTTTTTACAGATGAACAAAGGCCATCACAGTGAATGCATTGAGAAGACACCCCAGAAATATCTATCCCACAGATTCACCAATCCCAGCCACGTTTAATTACTTTGGGAACAAGTTCTCTCAGCCCTTACAAAAATTAACACTTCATGCCCTTATCTACCTACGAGGATTCTGATGCAGAGGACTCCATTCCCTCTGCTTCCCCTCCAGAGCATTTCTCTTTTGGTGAAATCTTGCATACTGGAATATGCTACAAGTATCAACAGCATATCACTGGATTGCTTAAACAGCAAATGATGTTGATTCCCGACTGCTGAAAATAAAGAATTACAGGATTTAATGCATTCTGCTGAACAAGTTGGAAAACTTACTTTGCAATGTGGTTTTGCTGTCACTGGGTCTGTACTCTGAAGGCATGCTTGGCTTAAGGAGCAATCTTTGCCAGATCATGTTAAAGCTAAATTACCTGATGCTCCCTTAAACCAAGACCGCCTGTTTGGCAGCAAAGCAGAAGTACTTAAAAAGATGGAGGAAAAAGCTAAATCTATGCAAACTGTTAAAGATGTCCTGCAAGTGCAGCCTCCGAGATTTAGTAGGCATTGGCCCTCTAAGAATTGGTCCTTTCCTGCCTCTTCCAGGCCTTCTCAGTCCAAACCCAGAACCATGGGTCCCAACAATATAATATCAGGTTGCTTGATTATCAGTGCTAAATACAGACTTTCTAAACCCCTACTTAAACTCTAATCTAAGTATCCCCACTGGTAAAATTCCTGAAGCCTGGAAAATATCTACAATGTCAATACACACACAGGTGCCCCAACCATGGACCCTGGTAACTATAGACCCATTAGCTCATATGTAAAGCTATGGTTCATAGGTTCATACTAGGCTATCTGCCCTGGGGCAATTATAAGCCTAGCCCAATTCTGTATGGCTTACGCCACCCCTTGATTTGAGTATAGGTTTAAGATTAGAGGTATGGTCCGTACATATGTACAGTAACAAGCCATGACATTTGTGTAACGTACAACTGCATACCTGTAGTCACATGTCCAAGAAAATAATCCCCGTATGAATGAATACAGGTAATAGTCAAATGTGAATGGGAACCCCCCCTCACCGTGGAGTATGGACCGTAACAACCCCACCCATAATATGTACAGCCAACAGAATAAGCTCCTGATAGGTGCCCAAACACATGTGTCTATAAATACAGGCAAAATATTCATAATAGGGAGATGCTCCCTGTCCACATGCTTCATCTGACATTTGAACTCGGCCAGGGAAGTTCCGTTCACCAGGCGGACAAGCCCATACCCAGTTCACTACATGAACACCCTGACCTGGCGTGCATCATCTCAGATTTCACTAACTGGGACATTGAAAATCTCAGGACTCTCATCAATTTGGCTTTATCAAAGGAAGGTCCTGCTTCTTTAACCTCAATTTCTTTGGAAAAATAACTGAAGCAGTGGATAATGGTTATGCAGTGTATACATCATATCTAGATCTGTCCAAGGCCTTTAATACTATTCTCCACGCAAGCATTACTGACCGACTTAAATTTAAATACAAGGATATCTAACTGGTTGTCAGACAGAACCCATGTGGTTAGAGTAGCGGGTGCCACTTCTGAAAGCAAAAAAACAGTCACTAGTGGTGTACTACAGGGCTAAGTTTTGGGCCCTCTCCTATTTGGTAAACATTTCTCAGACCTTCAGGCCTGCACTTCTGGCCTATGGCTAAGTTTGCAGATGACTAAATTGGGTGTTATTCGATCTTCAACTGACTCAAAATAGCTCCAACCCAGCTAAGACATTAACAACTGGTGCAGTGAAATCTCAAGTAAAAAAAATGTAGCATAGTTCACTTTGGTAAACAAAACAGTTTCACTTACTGTAAAGGAGATGCACCTCTAAATCCTGAAGAATACTGTAAAGTGAAATGGACTGAATGAGGATAGATGTGGAAAAAAAAACATGGAGTCTGCAGAATGCTGTAACAGGCTAGACACTAAACTCAAGGTGTAGGGGAAAGGCCAAAAGGCAAAGCAGTAATACACATGGATGAAGGTAAGCATCTTTCAGGTCCAAGTTAACCAATAAAACTCTGGGTTAGCAGCTTGAACTCGAACTGTTAAAAGATATGTTCAGTATGGACAAGTCCAGAATTGATCTCCTTGCCCCAACTTTGCTTGGAACATGGAAAAGGTTGGAAAAAAATCTTTTCCCTCTTGGGTAGTGAGGGACCTGCTCTATTACTCCTTGGTGGAAGAGGTAAAAAAAGAACTAGACGTTAGCATGGATTAGAGGGGGTTTCTACTGAAGTTTGCAACAACCACAGAATCTGATAGGCAAACAAAGTTTGTTGGATAGGTTGGAGGGAAGGCAGAGGCAGGAAAAAGGGGGAAGCCGATGGCCAAAAAATTGGTCTGAGAAGGGCCCTTTAGACCATTTAAAGATCAACTTCTTACTATTTTTTCCAAACTACACCCACTGAGAGTTAAAAGGTACACACACAAAAGAGCTATACTATAGGGAAGGAGTTAAAAACAAAACCATTTTTCTTTGGAAGATTTTTTTACCTTTCTGCCGAGGTGAAATTTGGCTTTTGTGAAAAGAGAGGTAGCGTTTAGAAGGGTAGCTCTTTTGAAACTTTGGAAAAGGGGAAAGAAAAAAAAGTTACTTGAACCTTTGCATTATTTTTCCTCTTTCATCCAATTTCTTGAAGAGGAGGTGGTCAAACAAATTGTTCTGGTCTAAAGTAGCATCCCAAAGTTTAGCCTTAACATCTTCAAGCAAAGACTGGAGATAAAGCCAGAAAAATCTTAATACTGATTCAGCAGCAGCAGCTTTGAAAAGGCATCTGTAGCAACACTTGATAGTGATGTGACACCAGAGTAACTAAAGTAAGCATATTTTGCCATCTAGTACCAAGAGTCATGTAGGCTAGGAATCAGCTTAGACATTGTGAAAATAGACAGCATATTCTTAATCCTACAGGGCTTGTAATTAATGGCACGGAAAGCCAATGCAGAAGTACAGACATTCTTTCCTTACTTGTCCATGGCCACACTGCCCTTATCATTTGATATAGCACTGGAAAAAGGAAGAAGTTTAGAAGCTTTGTCTGCCTCTATAGAAATAACTGCAGGGTCAAAAGGATTTTACACTATGAGTGGCCTTCAGGGACTTTATAATACACATGTGGTTTTTTGAGCACAGAGGGTTGGGATTTTGGTACCAAAGAAGCAGACAAAAATGTACGCTGCATCATCATATAGATGGTATCACCAAAATGTCATTCTTCCTGTGACAAGTTTAAAGATACGAGTATCCTCAGCTTCTTACACAAAACTAAGAGAATACATTTGGGAAGAACAGAGGCTCAGAATTAGATTCTGAACAAGAACCTTCCTCAGATCAGTCTATTTTTTTTATTCTCTTCTTTGGAATACCCAAAGTCTCTCTGGTATACCCAAAGAAATATATGAGGGAGCAAACCCTGAAACGTACCTCCATGAAGGTGCCTGGGCTGTCCTCGTTGACTAAGAACTGAGGAATATTTCCAGTTTATTTTATTTAAACTTGTTAACCAGGGTAGCACACTGACTGCAAATTACCAATTTCAGTCTCAGCCCAGGAAAAGGAAGTTCTCCCTTATATGACGAGCCTTGGCTCTCCCTCATCTTGGTAGGTATTCTGATCCTTGCAAGGTGTTATATGCTTTATTGGCCTCCAAAAGCATTTCAGTTGGAGCATGCCCAAATATCAAATAGTCTGCAGTCTTATAACTGGCCTCAGAGAAGTCGGACTCCAATCAGGAGAAAGAAGCCTTTTATCTGTCATGCTTGGGGATCTAAGAGACCTCACAATATCCACAGCTACCTCATGAAAATAGTGCGGCAGTACAAAGTAATGGCACCAAAGCAGCCTTAGCTTTGTCTACTAACTTGCCAACCTTCTGGACTGCTAACATATTTTATAATGCCCTTGCATGTCTTTTGGCATACCTGGCCACTAGAAATTTTACAAAAGCATCTTCTTTGTAGGCTTTGTGCCTAGATGTCCTGAAAGAGAAATTCGTGCCCAATTACAGGACCTCTGGACTACCAAATGCTATCACTTCTCCATCTAGTCCCCATATAGGAGCTCATTCTCTGTACAAGCCCTTGTCCCAGTAAACAAATTCCCTCTGCCCTTGAAAGGCAAAAACTTCTTGGCTTCCCCCTTCAGGTTTTGTTGACGTGGGATCCGAGAGCTAGTTGTTAATCTCTTTGCAATCTTCCCTTATTCTTCTTAAGGAAATCTAGTATCTTTTGATAACTATGATTCAGATTTAGTCTTAGGACTGACATCTACCCCTTCCACAGAGTATCACTTTTCAGAAGACCAGTACATTTTGACATTTGTCTCTGTGACCCAGGCTCACTGCTATTACCCATCTCTTCTCCTGAACTAACCACATCACCAGCTCTGTCAAGAGGTGTAGATGATGGCTGGCTCTCCCCCATTACGCCTTCAGCACTTACTTGTGTCCATACCTGGCTATGTATAGCTGTATGTATACAAGGTACTGTTATACAAGTCATTTTTATCAGGACATCTTTCAGGATACCAAAAACAGCCATCTGCTTATCTTCACATCTCTCTTCCCAGTACAAATGAAACACTGTCAATGGCACCTAAAAAGGTGCTCTTCTCATGGCCCTATGTGGAGTGGAGCGTCAAGATAAGTACTGTTCCCAGCTACAGGTGTAGTTATTTCTAATGAAACATTCTTAACCCTCTTTCTGGATACAGTACAGCCTTTGTTCTAGATTAGTAGTAGGCTAACTGCCCTTATGGGCCATTTTAAGCCTAGCCAATTACCCAATGTGAGAATCAAACCCTCAACCTTGTGTCTGTAAGGTAAACACCTTAACCATTACGCCAACCTCCCACCATAAAAAAAAGCAAATGATGGCTGATGGAATTAAACCCTGTACCACAGGAATTAAAGCTTTCAACCTTAACTTCCACACCACCTGCCAAACTGATAAAGAATCACTACAGTTTCCAAGATAACCTACTACTACAGTGGTGCTACCTCTGCTATATCCCTCATGTTTTTTTCTTCTCCAACCTATCTCTGTGGACAACTGCACCATACATGTCATACTTGGTAACAATGGAAGGGCCCATTACAATTGCCTGACTGATGTAAATGTTGACAGCGGAAAGGTCAAAACATAAATGTCAACACTGGAAATACTGACACACAAGAAGAAAGGAGAACTGTGCTGTGTGCAATCATAATACAGCAGGTATTGGGGACTTGACCTTTTCTCTGCTGCAGTGTGATCCCGGAATTAGTATAGCGGGGTGGGGGGGGGGGGGTACAACTGTTTTTAATTCGACATTCTGAATGCTCGATTGAAGGACATGAATCCACACTGAAAATATCCAACTCCCTGACTTTGGCATGCACTGGAACCACTGGAGCCTGATAGAGTTGAAACTGCCCTGATGAGAAGCCTTATACCCATGCATCCTGATGGGTAATTCCCCTCTTGTGCAGTTGTGCCCCAACTAAGCCAGTGTACCCTTTTTACCCATCGCTTCAGCTAAGGCACATTCCCAGTTGGCCAATTAAAGCTTCATAACCTCAGGTAAAATACTAAGTGCTTGCTCTCTAATTACAAAGGCCTTCCAACACTTACCCCCCATGAATGCAAGTGCTTACTTCTACAATGGCAAACATGACACTATCATCTGGTATTCTTCCATGTTCTCTAATTTTTTTTCCTATAGGTTTCAGTTGTAAACTTAAATATATTCTAAAAGCACACCCTTTACTATAGTCAATGTAATCAAAATCAGACATGTTGCCACTAGCATGCATAGTTTTACCCATGAGCATGAGTTAACCTCACCTGTTGTCCCAGAAGCAGGACGATTCGACCCCAGACAATTCAAACCCAATGCAACTGTATACACTTTCATGTTTAAATTTACATTTATTGTCTATGGAAGTAGCTAGTGAACAGTTGGACCCAAATTACATATAAAAAGGGGGGGGGAGTAATGGTGGAGCCTCCAAGGGGGAGGGGGTGCTCTCAGGAACAGGTCATCCCTCAGGATCAGCAAGCTGTCCCATTCCCTACCATCAGGTTCTTGATGGGAAATTGAGTCCCAATTGGAATTTCTGGACAGGAATGAATGGGCTGTAGGGCTTTCATCTTGCTTGAGAGTGTGCAGTTTCCATACCCTCACAAGACTGGGCCTCTTGGGTTCTGATACTGGATCCATCGGGCAGAGTCTTGCGTGGACAAAACTCCATCAAAGTCACCCCCTCTTTATAATGAGGAAAATATTTAGTACACCACTTTTTCCTTGAGCAGAGTTTTCCCCTTCTGCTCACAACCACTTGATGCATTATGAATTCCAACCCAAGCTCTATCCCAAGTTGATACTAGCCCTTCCTTTCCTTCACTTCTCACATATTTTCCTTTTCCTGCACCTCAGGTTCTTTCATTCTATTGGCTGGCATATCCACAGCCTTTAATAATAAAACATGACATCAGCCACAAGCCTTTGCAAATGACAAATGAAATCTCTCTTCCTTAAAAATTATATGTACAAGACAATACTGTAGTTGCGTAGGGGAAGTAAAATAAAAATATTTCATATGGATAGACTGATCAGAAACAATGTCATTCACAAGTTAGAATTTCTGAGACCAAACAGTCCCAGGTATAACCGAGAAAAAGACAACAGTTGCAGCAGCAGCTCTGGTTCACTACATTCCACAAAGTGGAGACATTTCTTTCCAAATCTAAAGAACATTTCCAGAAAAACAGAGAAAAACAAGGACAGCAGCAACAGCTCTGGTTCAAAATACTCCAGTGTTACAGTTATTTCAAGCAGAATAAAGAAGTTATGTACTCACCATAACGTTCCATCTGAGTAGTTAGACTTCATTTGTCAGCAACCTGTGGGTCACGGATCCGAGCTGGCAGCTTACCAAGCTAAAGATCCGAGCTCCAAGCTCTTCTCCCTTACCCATACTACACTGCAACCTCCTTCCAATCCTCAGATCAAGTTTGCCACCCAATACGTGACACACAACAACCCAAGACACCAAAAACCTGACCCAAACACATGCACTAGGTTCATCAAACTCAGGAAATTGAGCCCAAGAAGAGAAATAACCACCAAGGATGGGGGCGGGGGGGGGGGGGGGAGGTTGTTGACAAATTAAGTCTAACTACTCAGATGGAACGTTATAGTGAGTACATAATTTCTTTATCTGAAGTAGTTAACTTCATTTGATTATCAACCTGTGGGACAGAGTCCCTAGCTACCCGAAATCTTGGGAGGCCCTTAAGGAAGGATATTCCGGAGCACTGCAGAGCGAAAGGAAGCCCTTCCTCTAGACACCATATATAGCTTATAATGAGTAATAAAGTGTGAGAGGAGGCCCACGTAGCTGCTGAACAAATATCATCCAGGGGAAACTCTAGACCAGAATATAGCATAGAATGGGTGGAGTGAGCATGAACCCCTTCTGGTTCTGGCAATCCAAGTTATTTATAAGCTTATAAAATACAAAGAGAAATCCATTTAGCGAAAGTCACCTTCAAAACTGGTTTTCCTAAAAAGGTTTTAGCAAAGGAAATAAAAAGCTGATCAGATTTACGGAAGGGTTTGGACCTATGCAAGTAAAAACGTAACTGCCTGTGAACATTCAGGAAATGAAGTTTGTATTCCCCTTTATTTTGAAAATTAGGGAAAAATACAGGCAAATTAATAGACTGATTAATGTTAGACTCCAAAGCAACTTTAGGAAGAAAAGATGGGTTAGTCCCGAGAGACACCCTATCCTTATGAAAAACTAGGTATGGGGGCTTCATACATAACACCTGAAGTTCCGACACTCTCCTGGTTGAAGCGATAGCAACCAGGAAGGCTGTCTTCCATGACAAAAATTTCAAGTCAACTGATGCTGTGGGCTCAAACGGGGGTGCAACTTAGGCCTGAAGAACCAAAGTCAAATCCCACAGAGGGGAAGGGATTTTTGATAGGATGTCTCATTTTATCTTGCAAATTCTGGCAGCAGATAGAGAACCTGAATTTTCCCCTATGTGAAAATGGGAAATAGCCACCAGCTGGACTTTCACTGTGGAACAGCTGGCCCCTTGCTGGAAAATATGAGGCAAAAAAATCTAACACCGCTGGAACTGGAGCGGTAAAAGGATCCAGATATCTCTGCGAAGCCCAAATGGAAAAGCACTTCCATTTACTACTGTAAACTTTTCTGGTAGAGGACTTGTTTGCCGCTACCAGAATGGATTTAACTGGGGAAGAGATACCAGGAGTCCTGGCAACTAATGGAATTGGAGCAGCCAAGCTGTGAGCTTGAGGCTGTCCAGATTCGGAGGAGGAATTCCCGAGGGATGACGAATAAGATCCGTAATGGGATCCAAAATCCAGGGCAGAGCTAGAAGATGAGACCGCAGGCAAGTGAACCAAACTTTGAGGCCAGAATGGGGCTATGACAATAGGCCAGAATGGGGCTATGACAGTAACCCTGCTCCCCAACCAATGAGATTTCTGTAAGAATTTTGTCATGACAGGAAGTGGGAGATGTGCATAAAGAAGACCAGGTGGCCAAGCATGGACAAGAGCATCATTGGGGTCTCCCCCCATCGGAGGAATTGGAGCAAAAAACTTGCTGCACTTCGCGTTGGAAGGCGATGCGAAGAGATTGCAACAAGGCTGACCCCACCTGAGGAAGATCTGTTCTGCTACATACAGAGACCACTCGTAAGGCGAAAGGATAGTCCTGCTCAACTTGTCTGCCAAAATGTTGGACCAACCCGGTATGTGCATTGCTATCAGAAAGCGGTTGGTGGAGCTCGCCCATTCCCACACTCTCATGGCCTCTCGACAAAGTTGATAGGACCTGGTTCCCACCTGTTTGTTGTTGTACCAGACCACTGACATATTGTCTGATTGGATCGCAACAGTTCCCAGAGGGAGAGCGGTATGAAGGGCCTGCAACGCTAAAAAGACTGCTCTCATCTCCAGAACATTGATATGCAGAATGGTCTCGCTTGGGGTCCACATGCCTTCGACAGTCCTGCCCGAGCAATGCCCCCTCACCTTAAGGGGTAGGCATCTGTGGTCACAGTGGCTTTGGGCGGAGGCATAACAAAGGGGCATTCTACTCGCAGATCCTGGGATTGAAGCCACCATGAGAGAAGCTTTGCACACTTTCCTTAGAGGAATCGGAAAGTCTTGTGACTGATATAGTACAGACCACTGAACTTTTAACTTCCACTGTAACACTCATATGCAGACGTGCACAAGGAACCAGATTTATAGCTGCTGCCATGGACCCTAGGGCTCTCAGCACTAACTCCGCTGGGGGTGCAGGAGTCTGAAGGAGCACCAAGACATGAAGGGCCAGGCTGTAAAGTCTGTCTGGGGACAAAAATATCCTGGCCTGAAGAGAATCTATTCTTGCCCCTATGAAGTCTAGAATTTGAATGGGTTGAAGAGAAGACTTCGAGGTTTATTGTGATACCCAGCCGAGTCAACAACTGAAGAAAAAAGTTTCTGGCTAGTACAAGTTGATGCCTGGTGGGGGCGGTGAGAAGCCAGTCGTCCAGGTACGTAAAGACCTGAATGCCCTGAAGCCTCAGATGGGCCGCTACAACTGCCATTACCTTGGTAAAACACCTGGAGGGCTGTGGTGAGACCGTAGGGTAAGACCCTGAACTGGTAATGACTGGCTCCTAGCCAAAAGCGGAGGAACCTCCTGTATCGCCTGTCCATCAGGATATGGTAGTACTCATCCTTGAGGTCTATCAAGCACATCCAGTCTTCCTCCTGCAAGAAGGGCAGGATGGATTGTAAAGTGACCATACGGAACTTCTCCTTGGCAACAGACAGGTTCATTGTGGATAAGTTGAGAATCTGCCACAAGTCCCCAGTCTTTTTTGGCACCAAAAAGAACCTGGAATAGATGCCTGATCCGAACTGGTCTGGGGGCACTAGCTGGATTGCTCTTTTTTCTAGCAGCTTTTTTATTTCCAAATCTGCTGCCTCCATTTGAGCAGATGGAACAACCAGGAGGCACCTTGGTTATGGGGGTCTGTTTATGAAGGGAATAGAATAGCCTCTGGATATTATCTGAAGCACCCAATGATCTGATGTGATGGACTCCCACTGGGCTAGGTGCCTCAAAAAATGCCCCCCCCCGACTGCCTCCAAAGAGGAGCAATCGGGCAACCCCTCAGGGTTGCTGTGCGGGTCGGTTAGAAAAAGGTTCCCATAACCCGAAGTTCTTCAGTCCCCCTCTGCCTCTGGGCCAGCATCACCTTGTCCCCCTCTACCTCTAGGGGAGGAGGAGTTCGGAGCATTCCAGGACTGCCGAGACTTCCGAAACCACAACTTCTTTTGCCCTCGCTGGTTCCTGGAGAAGGATCTTTGAGGGTTAGAGAAACTGATCCCGACGGCCGACAGCGTTTTCTCGTCCTTCTCGCTCTGGACTAGCGTATCTCGGACTGTCTTCCCAAATAGGGTCGAACCGTCAAAAGGGGCATTAGCGAAAGACGCCTTGAAAGGTTCCGAAAAATCGCAAAGCCGGAGACAAGCATGACGCCTCATGGCAATACCGGACCCAGCTACCCTAGCAGCTCCCTCGGTGTCATGAGAGAGTAAACTCATGGACGTATTCGAAACAGACTTCAAAGTGGCCATTTCATCCAAGAATGTCAGTTTATCCTCAGCCGAAATGGACTCCGGGGGAGACTCCGCGTACTCCTCCACGAGGTCGCGCTACAGTCCAATTACGTGGGCCATGTAATTCAGCGCCCTTATAACAAAAGTAGCTGAAGCAAATGTCCACTTTCCAAGATGATCCAGCGCCCTTATAGCAAAAGTAGCTGAAGCAAACGTCCACTTTCCAAGATGATCCATCGACCTAGACACCTTGTCCAGAGGATGGAAAGAGGAACTTTCCTGGGCCAGTTCCTTTTTGGTGGCCGCCACCACCACGGCATCAACTGGGGAACCCTTACTCCAAGTGGGCTTTTCTGAAGGAGGGCTCAATACTTTGTCTGGCCGTTTAGGTATTGGCTCTACAGTGTCCGGTTCTTTCCAAGCTCTGGTGGTAATGAGATCCACCAGAGGGTCAGCTGGGGAGGGGGGGGGGGACACCCAAGAGGTAGATGGGCCTGTGAACACCTCCAGAAATACAGACTCGTCTGAGGAAGGTTTTTTGGTGGACCAACCCCCCCCGACACACTAATGGCGGGAAGGGGAGGCCTACACTGATAGAAAGTTCTGAAACTTTCCTACTCCAGCCACAGCAAACGAGATATGAGGATTGGAAGGAGGTTGAAGTGCAGTATGGGTAATGGGGAGGAGAGTGGAGCTCAGATCTTTAGCTTGGTAAGCTGCCAGCTCGGATATGTATTGGATCCGTGACCCACAGGTTGATGATCAAATGAAGTTAACTACTTCAGATCTGTATTTCACTAAGTTCCAAGACTGCAGATTGCTATACGACAATTCAATGTACAATTCAGCTTCACAAGAAAACAGCATGACAACTGTAACATAGGCTCATAGGAACAAGGACAAGTCAGCACCCAAAGCTCCTGTCCAGTAAAGGCACATGTGGCATCCCAGGGGAATATTTTCTGTTTCCCATCCAGTTATCCAGGTTGTGCTTAAAACGGGATAATGAGGTACTCTGCGTGACGTGGACAGGGAGTCTATTCCACAGACGGGAGAGTCTCTGGGACATAAATCTGTCCCACCAACAAGTCCTATTGATGTCACAGACTAGGTCACGCATGTGGGATACTAGAGTGGAGCTTGACTTGTGGATATGCAGCAGTCCTATCAAGGCAGGGTTTAAGATTGCTTTGTATGCCAGGCAGAGGTCACCTCTGAGGAGTCTGTATGAAACTGAGTAGAGGGACAGGGCTTTTAGCCTATCTGTGCAGGATAGAGGTTTGTGGTTCTGGATTCTCTGGGTGAGGAACCTCTGTGGTCTCTCCAGCTGCTGTACATGCTTTGAGAGGTACATGCCGAAGGGGGCACTGTACTCAACATATTGGCCTTATAAGGGAAGAATACAGGGATGTTATGACCTCCTTGTCCCTGGATGAGATACCTTTACTTATGAGGTGGGCCATGTAGAAAACTTTCCATACAATGGAAGCAACATGGTGGTCAAAAGTCAGGTTGCTATCAACCTGGGTGCCCAAATCCCTCACAATTGATTGCGTGCTTAATATTTGGGGACGTCACTCTCCCCAAAGGGGATGAGGATGCATTTTTTGGCATTCAGCTTGAGGCCATATTTCTGGAGCCTGTCATTTGTTTGGTTAAGATCCTCTTGGAGGACATCCACATTACTTGGGGAATTTATGCCCAGCTTGCAGTCAACTGCAAGCTTGGTCAGCCATAGCCCACTAGTTTTGGCCTGCACCTCAGAGAAGTATATCCCGAACAACAGAGGCCCCAAGACCGATCCCTGCAGTACGCCGTTTGTTACGGGTCTACTGCTTGAGGTGGCTTCCCCCTATTTTGATTAGGTGGGTTCTATCAGTGAGCCAGTTTGCTCTGGTAACATATAGATTGATGCCTAGTTGAGAGAATTTATCCATTACGCCTGAGTGGGGAATAGTGTCGAAGGCTTTGGCCAGGTCAAGGTAGGCAGTGTGCACCATCTTCCCCTCATCCACTGCTTTGGTGAATGTCTCAAAGTCGTCGACCAGACTTAAACAGACATGACCAACCCTTAAAGCCAAACTGTGTGGGATTGAGTGTTTGCAAGTTACCAATGTCCCTGTTAATGAGGTCCATGATAATCCGTTCCATGGCCCTGCAGATCAGGCTAGTTAGGCTGATGGGTCTATAATTTCCTGTATCAGTGGACGCTTCACCTTTGTGGAGAGGGAGGACAGTGGCTGCCCTCCACTCTGCTGGCACAAAGCTGTTACTCAGGTTTTGGTTGAATAGGATGCAAAATGGTGCTGCAGGTTCATGTAGGATGCAGCCTAGGATGTTATCGGGTCCCAAGGAGGCTGTATTTTTTGCCTTTGAGAGGGCAGTGATTACTTGTTGCCTAGAGATAAGGGGAGGGGGGGGCAGGTACTGGGGATGTCCCGATTTACTGATGGGGATAGAGCGGTGAAGTTTTTGCTGACTCTGTCAGCCAGTAACTTGGCTATATCTACAGCATTTGTGTATGTGGTGTCCTTGACCACCAGTTCTGAACAGATCTGGGCACTTCCTTTGACACTGCAGACATATGTGAAGAAGGCCTTATGATAGTCTCTAGTAGATGTGGCCAATTTTGACTGTAAGCTGGCTGTAGAAGATTTCATTAGTGCTCTTATAAAGAGAGATTGCTTCCAATTGGGCGACTGCTCCTTCTTGGTCCTGGACAGCAATGTTTCCTTTTGTTTATTTATTGCAGATGTCCACCAGACAGGTTTACTCTTCCTTGCGGAGAATGATTTTGTCCTGCGCGGTATTCCTGATTCCATGCATCTATATAAGTGCTCATATAGTACTTTGGTGTAGACTTGGACATTGGTGCCAGTTCCTAAGCTGTTTATACCATCCCTCAGGAGGTTGTAATCAGCTTTGGAGAAGTTTTTTTCGTTTGACCCTAGCTAGAGGGAGGGGGGGGGGGGTTCAAGGGAGATCCCAACTTCGAAAGTCACAGCTTTATGGTCGGACCTTACCAGAGAGGATGATACTGTAGGGGTGCTGCAGTGGTTACTCATGTTGGTTAATACCAAGTCCAAGATATCACATCTTGTGGGGGTATCGACTAGCTGTTCCAAGGCATTTGCACTGATAAAAATCAAGGAATCTCTGGGCATATGTGTTCTGGCATGAACAGTTTTTCCAATCTATGGTCGGGTAGTTAAAAGTCGCCCAGGATCAGGGTAAAGGGTTGAATTTTGATAGATCCCAAGAGGTCCAGATAGGTGAAGTGTATTATTAGAGGCAAACAGTTTGTAAAACCTTAAAAGAAACTGTGCAAAGAAAAAAAGAAATAAGCTCTGCCAAATTCTTTGCTTCTCCAATAACTTCTTAAATCAGAAGCAGACCCTGTTGAAAAGAATGAGCTGATGTTGGAGACTAGGCAAGTAGTCTGTTTAGCAATCTTTTTGCACGGATACAGATATAACTTCTTTCCAAACCTCATTTGTGTGAAATTACCTTAGAAAACATTTCTGCACCACCAACTAGGAGACTCTTAACAGGGGCAGAGGAAGCTACTAAAACTATGGTCCTTTGCAGGGACCGGTCCAGTTTCTCAGCCTGCTGCCTTCTATAGAGGGAAACATGGTGGTTGAGTAACTCAACTGCACAGTTGCTGGCTGTAAACTTCTTTAACGCCAGTTTTGTTTTGCCCTTTTTTGCATACAAAGGCTTCCCATTAAACTGACAAGTTGATCATGCCCTTGGAAGTCAGACCACAGCCATACATGCCCCTGTTCCTATTGCTGTGACTATGTCCCCCATGCAGACATCAACAAAGACATGTAGTACACTCCCCCTACCTTGTCAGCACAGGAGACAAGTTTCAACTTATCCTCGTCAGAGGACTCTGGTAGGGGTTACAAGTGTTAAGAAATCTATTGCATTACAATCCCATTTGGTTGCAGATTGCATGTTCTCAAAACAACTTTAGTAAAACTGGTAAAATTGAGAACTTCATCCAAACGCATCTCTAGCTTCACAGCCAGAATCTGATAAAACGCCTGTAGTACTGCCACCAGTGCACCAAACTGCTGGTGATCTCTCGCTCACTAATGATAGAGGGGATTAAGACCCCAAACCTCTATAACCCACCATGTCCCCCCTCCTCATCTATGACATACGAGTTTTAAAATATTCCAACTTTAGGACTAAGGCTAGGAAGTATTTAACTTGGCTGATAACTTTCTCGCACACAAAAAAAAACTCTTCCTCCAGATCTAGGAAGCTCAAATATTAAAGAAGCCAGGAGAAAACCTTATGAAAAACCCAAAACAATAAATCAGAAAAAAGCATTCAGTGGATCCCAAAGCAGGGGTGACAGAACAGTGCTGCATTTGAAACTGCCAATACAAGCTGTTACAGTACGTACAATGTTTGTATCTGATGCTGGGAGTTTCACCTCAGTCACCTCTAGGACTGAACTGCAAACCAAACACTCCTGGGTGGCTCATTATGAAATAATGTCCTGGATCATCACAGATTCAAAAACAAATCTTGACCTGGAGTTGATATTCAGTTTGTAGTGTCTTCAAAAAATACAAAGTAACACCTACTAGAAAGTCAAGGGATAACTTTGTAACAACTCTGGACATGAACTTTGTAACAACTCTGGACATGAAAAGATTTGCAAGTGGTGACACTGTCCTTGTGAAAAGATATACAATAGACAGTTGCACACACCATTAACTCCGAAATCCTTCTTGCCAAGGTAATGGCTACCAATTGAGAGATTTCCATATAAGAAACTTTTAACATCTGTGGAAGAACCTGATTCAGCTAGAAGTGGCATCAGCTTTTCCAAGACATTTCCCAGTGATAAACAGGTGAGTGGGGGCACAGCAAAAAGTACCTCAAGAGTTTTGCATACCTTATGCAAATTAAGCAGTATTTACACCCTGGTGAAAATCAGGGATGGCTTTTAAATGAAGTTTTATTAAACAGCTTCTAATTAGAAACCTGGGAAACAATCTAAAATATTGGATATAGGAGCTGTAAAATGGATCTAGCCCTCCTGCTGTGACCCATGTTAACAGGTAAAGTTTTACAATAATAAGTTTTTGTAGTACCTGGTCTCTGGGTGGAAATAAGGATCTGGACCACCCAAATCCAAGTATGAAGAATTCCTATCAGATGAAACCAAGCAATTAAACCTTTGGGGTGAGGGTCTGGGATATGCTGTCCACATGGGGAGACTAGAGTCTTGGACATTTCACAAAGAGACAAAATACCTTTTTGTCCCTGCCAAGTTATCAGATGACATTGCCTTTGCTTATCATGACCTTTGAGGAGTTTATGGAAAATGGGGAGACGCATAAAGGAGATCTAGGGTTCAATTCTGAGCCAAAACATCCCTGGAGAAGTTTCCTAGGAAAATGCATACGAGAAAAGTACCTGCTGCATTTATTCTTGGAGGAGGATGAAAAAATACAGGAGGGCTTCACTCATCAACAAGACAGGGTCATAGCAGTCATTAGACAGAGACTACAAGTATGGCAATTACAGACAATGGCTGATCCTGTATGCAACAGAACTAGCCTGTCCCAGGATGTGGGGAGTAACTTCAAGGCAATAAGCAATTCCCATGCTCTCATGAACAAGGGGGAGCAGAGGGCCTCCCCTCCAATTTTTGCTTATGTACCAGAACACTATCATGTTGCTGGAATAGATGCAATCACACCTGTGAGGATGGAGTCAAAAATCCTGTAAGTTGAGGAGTGTAGTCCCAATTTCTAGTATACTGATATGCTGATCAGGTGCCTTGAATGGTCTGCGCCACATAGTGACACCCCACTTCAGTCCAGAGAAAGCAACAGCCACTGTCCCCATGGAGATGGGGTCTAAAGAGTCTGCCCAGAGACAAATCAGAGCCAACACAGAGAAGGTGGAGGATGAGGACAACTGCAGATCCTTGTATTTTTTCAAAATCTTTATGGGGGCATCTACAAGCTCCAACAGTTGATTCAGAACTTCGAGTCAACTGCAGATCCCTCAAACAGTCTTGCATGGGGGACCAAAGAATGCGGAAGCCATCAGGCTCATTGTTTGAAGACAAATATGCTGGGAAATAATTGTAGTAAACGATCTGCTGAGCAGCAGATCTGATAAGTATCTTGCCTAATGGAAGATATATGCAGTAAGTAACAGCACTCTGAGTACTGCCAGTGAATGTTATTTCCTGAAAATGTGCAAGGTTGACTGTTATATCAGAGGACTAAACATACCAAGAAGTGAATCCCTGGAGTCATCTAGGCTCACCATGGATGGGGCTGCTATGAACTAGTTGTCCAGGTAAGGACAGGCCCTGGACCCTTGCAGTTGAAGAGTTGACATGACTGCAGATATGCACAAGACCATGGAGGCCATGGAGAGACCAAATGGTAGTATCCTGAATTGAAAATGTCTGGCTCCTATGCAAAAGCAAAGTTACCTTCTGAACTCCATTGTTATTTTGACATGGAGGTATTAATCATGAATGCATGGAGACCACATTCAGTCTCCTTCAGCTAGACAGGCAAGAGTAGTCTGCAATGTGACCATTTCAAAGCTTTTTGACAAAATGATGATTTAGGTCACTCAGAAAATGGTGTTCCGATTCTTTTCATGAACTAAAAATAAACCACAAGTACAAGTGGTTGTCCTTTCTGGTCTGGCGGGAGTTGGAGTTCTCAGCAAAATTCATGAGGCAATGCCAAAATGGAGGCAAACTGCGCCCATTGCCCCAGCACAGCAAACTATGGATGAGATGGTCTAACTGGCACCTGCACAAGAGGTCGACAGCAGGGAATGAAGCAAATTTGTGATGTCCAATTCTCACAACTCTTCCAGATTTTTTAATTTGTCTAGCAAGTCTCCCTGAATTCTCTGTCTGCATAATGTATTAAGCACCCCAGAGAGAAGGTAGAGGGTGGAGACAACCATTTTCCCAGTCTGTCCAAGGAGTTTAACTCCTTGTTTGACAGGTTAACAGTCTTGGACTGATACTGGATAGTCTAATCACAGAGCAAACACTGCTAAAAACTCCATCACTGGATTCAGTCACCACCTGGAACATCCTGCAAGAAGTCTTTATCTGGGCACCTGGGAACAGGAGCTACCACAAGGTTTTGATAAATGTTATCCCTGACCACCTTTACCAGTTTTGCCAGCAAAACCACCAAAGATGACATGGGAGATGAGGAAGCCACTGGTAGCATGAGCACCAACTCAGAGGGTGTTCTTGGGCAATTTTGACTCTGATGAATTCCCAAAAGGTTGTGCTTCAACTCAAATGGTGTTCTGCGGCCACCTGGCTTTGACCTTAATGAGCTCTAAGATATTCCCTAAATTGGGTCAACAGGATGCAAAGCAAGGGAATCAGCCTCTAAGCAGTCATCTGCACCTGGGTAGAAGACTCTGTGAGGCAGTTTAAGTGCTTTCACCTTGCCTCCTCCCGTCTTTGGCTTGGGGGGGGGGGGATGCAAGGAGGAGGAATACAGTGCTAGATGGGATATATTTATTCTACCTACAAGCTCTAATCCCTTTCTCCCGACTCAGAACAGGTGACCAGACAAAGACATCACACGGTCACAGATGAGCCATGGATTGAATTGCTTCAGATCTGCTGTGACTAACACAGGGGCCCAGGACTGCCATGGCTGACAAGCCAAGGCAAGACAAAGAAGACTGACTTGAAGCTCAAAAAAAAAGAAAAAGCCAGGAGGGTTTGCTGACTTTTCAGTTAAGGCAAAGATCCTGAAAATCAAACAGCAAAAAGATGAATTTGGGGAAGGAATGTTTGTCTCAAGACCAAGGGAAGCAAAAGTCTGACCGAGAGACTCAGATGTTCAGGTGGGGATTGATCCTAAACAGGTCATGGTCAGAATCCTTGATGCTGATGACTGTTGGCATCAGGGCAAACAAGGAGGAGGGCACCAAACCTGATGGAGCCACACATGTTGATGCCCAATTCAGATGGTCTACCAATGGCCTCAACAGTACTAGAGCTTAGGCAAGTGAGGAAGGATTGAGAGCCAGACAAGTCCAGCAAAGAAGGTGCTCTACAGACCCTGATGCTAGCAGTGAGGCACCACAGAAAAATATGTTGCATCTTGATGAAGGCTTGCAACAGCTTTCTGTAGTCCAAGTGGACCAAAATATACCTACAGGGTCCACTAGACACAGAGGAAGGTGGTCAAGGTGTTTGGATCTCTGTTTCTGACACATAAAAACAAACACTCCTAGGTTAAAGTCAACCACACCAGATACAGTCTTAACAGTAGAAGAAGCAGCAAAGAATAAAACAATTTATGCCCCCACCACCTTCAGCTTTTTAAGTAAAGAGCTTCCTTGTTAGACAACTGCTTCCTTTTGGAGGAAGAACCCTTAGAAGTGAAAGGAGAAGCCCTGACATCAAACTTTGGAACTGCCCTTAGTTTTTCCAACTCTAAACAGTCTTGTTCTTTGATGATGGAGGGTACAGAACAGAAAGACATGTAAACAGAGCAGTTCTCCAAATATTTTACATATCACACAAATATTGTATATAGAAATTTCTCTCGACATGGGCACTTTAATAAACATGCAAAGGATTTTCTTTATCTAGATTAACAGCTATTGCAAAAACAAACATCTATAACAAGCAAAAAAAAAAAAAAAAGGCAAAAAGCATTTGGCAGCAATAATCAAGCAGCAGTAATTTTAAGAAGGGAGGGGAACCTGTCAATAAGAGCTCTCGAGAAAACAAAAGTCTACAATGAACTTAGAATATCTCATGGAAGAAAAAGTGACAAAACAGATTTTGACCTAGGAGTATAAACCAAAACAGCAACTTTGCCATAACTAAATAAAATTAAACTATAAGCAAAAGTAGGCTAGTGCTGTTTTCTGAGCAACCAGTTCTAACTCATAGCTGAAGAGAGGGCCGTGGTGACAAGGATATGGAGAGAAGCCAAGTTGAATTTTATGAGCACAGCTAAGCACCTGCTAATCTTAGTCCTACAGCTGAAACTAATGCCAGATCCTGAAATTCAGCCATAAACATGGGAGCATTTCAGGTTCTATGGCCATCCTGCTGGACTGTTGCAAGTTCTTAACAAAATGTCACAATGAAACCTAAGTGAGCAACACAATGTCTCAATTTAAGTTCTTTACATCACAGATTCAGGGTTCAGCCTTGATCTCAGATTAGCGTTCGGAATCTCCTGTTTTTTTTTTTCATGTTTAAGTAGGTTCTCTGGGTAATCTGGTTTCTGCCCTCCTCCCAAAAACATGCTGGTTGCCTGCCTACTCTGTATATATTGCTTTTACCTTTGCTCTTTTAGTGCAACTCTTGGAGGAGAAAAGAATCAGATGACAAGTTTGTTTAAATGGTTAAGTTAAGTTTCATTCTGCATAGAAATATCTAAAAGCAAATTTATTCCATCCTTTGCTGCCTCTATGTTAATCCTTTCTCAACCAGGGAGGCAGTGTGAACCTCTGCTCAGATTCTAGACCTAGTAAATATAAAAACTAAACGTTTTAAAAGAGGGGATCTAGTTGTGAGGCTTTGCTTAGGTTTCAAAGTTCTCATGCAATATGGTTTTGCTAAAATGACAGTAAGTTTATCAAGTAAAAATGCTGCAAACTTATTTAAACTTCTCTTTACCTTAATTTTTTCTAGTTAGTCCATTTAGAATAACATCCCTGTACATCACTTTAACCAAAGTTGTCCTCTTCGAAAATATGTAATCATTTTCATCTGAACGGTTATCATACAAATTAGGTTCAGAATCATTGCCTTTGCAAAGATCATAGGATCATAGGTTACTATGCTAATGGCCCTGGTGCCATTACAAGCCTAGCAAAGAGTTGATCCCCAAAAAGAAACCCCAGCCTACTGTCAGAAAAGAGGAACAGTACCAAATTCGAGATTCATTTAAAACTATTTTTGGCAGATTGTGTGTCTACAAATTCTAACCAGTCACTTGTGTCAAAAGGACTGCCAGCCCAGCTATTTGGAATTTTGTAAATATAGTTATATGTCATTTGTAAATATCAGCACGTTGCAATTGCTGCTTGTGTTACCACTATATTAGAACTGTAGGTTATGTGTACATCAACCTGCTGGCACAGAAGTGTGTGTAAAGTACTGAGCTTATAGGTGTGACCACAGTGTACCCTGCTGGATTAGAACAGAAATGCATAAACTACTGAAACTGTGTAAATGTATATAAACAGTGGAAACTGGAGCATAGAAGATTAACTTGCAATACTCACACTTAAGAACAGTTGTGATTGAAGTACTTTATTGCTGGGTCATAAACAAGAGATGTTATCTTTCAGTTTCAGTAAACAGGAGACGGGATGTCTATACTAGGGAACTCTGTGTTGCCTTGAAAGACAGATAATTACTAGGCTTGAGATGTAGAAGTGTTTTATTGTTTTAGGACTTTCAGGATCTGCAAACATCTGAAGGCTATGTATTTTTCACAGGGAGATGCTAAATGCTGATAGTTTCTGACAATGGGGTTTAACTTGGGAACTAAAGTCAGGTGATAAGAAGTGATGTCATACAAGCTAACCCAGCAGTAATATCTGATATTAATTTAAGAACTACTTCAAAACACGAAAAACTTATAACCAACAGATTGGTTCTGTTACAATAAAGGCGGTCTTCCCCAATAAATAGTTAGTTTCAGTTACAGTCACCACCAAAGCTCCACCATGTGAAATGATTCTTGAATAATCACCGCCAATAGCTCCACAAGGGAAATTCTTTTATTTTAAATAAAATACAGTTAAAGAGAAACGATTTAGCGCTTTAGTCTCCCACCAGAGAATCCATAGTTCTTTTTCATCAGCTATAAAGGGGCATTGTGGGCATCTACCACATCTGAAGGTACCTATTCTACTAGAGACAACTTCACCTACTCCTGAATGTCTCTTTCTCTCAAAAATATTTTTCAAATTTTGATTCCTTCTATAACTGTATGTCAATGTGTTCTGAAAAATGGTAACCCTGGTGGTCATTGTCCTGAACACCTCCCATGTTTTGTTGATGCATTTTTTTAACCATTCAATGCCCTTATAATAAGTAAGTGTTAAGTATGGTACTGCTGTCTTCTTGTTCAGACAGTTATTCCCATTCTTGTCCACTACTGTATTGTTTGTATTGTTCTGCTTACTTAGTAGGGGCACAAAATCAGTATCCCTTTTCCCAATCACATATTCTTTAACAGATTGGGTCAATTCAAAGGGATAACCTCTCTGTTGGAACATTCTTTGTACTTTGTCGACTTCACTAAGAAAATCTTCCTTCTCTGATGTCATCCTAGCTACCCTAATCATTTGTCCCTTCACTACATTCTTCTTTAGTAAGCTAGGATGATCACTATCAAAGTGCAAATATGCGGTGGAATAGTGTTTCTTTCTATAAACACTAGATTTGTATTCCTTGGTGTTATAGTTCTTCTGTAATTTGATATCCAAATAATTTATTTCATGCAAGTCAATTTTGTGTGTAAACCTTAAAAAAGTAGTGCTATTATTAATAAAAGAAATCAATTCATCAATAAACTCATTTGGCCCATCCCATAAAATAAATATATCATCCAAGAAGCGATAATAACTCAAATTTAAAAAATTCACATTCAAATAAATAATGTTTCTCCCAGTATAACATAATAATGTTCGCGTATATAGGGGCACAAGCCGAACCCACTGCAACTCCATCTTTTTGGTGATAATAGTCCCCCTGAAAGAATATATAAATTGTTTTTTTTAATACTAATTCCATACTTTCTAATGCCAGTTTGAATTCATCAGCTGTTAAATTCATTTCTAATACCATTTGTTCAAACCAATCCATACCCTCCAAATGGGGTATGACAGAAAATAAGTTCTGAACATCAACCGTAATAAACATAATTCCATCCCCGTAGGGATCTCTACCAATTTTTTGTAAAAAGTCCCAAGAATCAACCAAGATATGTGGGTATTTTGTATAGTATTTCTTTAGTTTAGTATCTACATATATAGCAAAAGGCTGGGTTTTTGATCCCTGGGATGAAACAATAGGCCTCATTGGGGGGTCTTGAAAACATTTGCGAGTCTTCGGAATACCAAAAATAGCTGGAATTACCGCTTTTTTTACCTTCAAAAAATTATACAAATCCATATCAATAAGACCTTGCAATAAACTGTCCTCTATAATGTAGTCTATTTTTCCGTAGGAAATATTTATTTCATTCCTAGAAACTAAAGTATAGCTACTATCGTTATTTAATATATCCAGCATTTTATTAGTACAGTCCCACTGGTCCATGAGGACCACACCCCCACCTTTGTCAGGCTTCATCACACGTATTTGTTGTTGCCACTAAGTTCATGTAAAAGTTTACTTTCTTCTTGAGTTAAATTACTTTCGTGTTTGTTTTTGTCTTGTTTGTATTCACTCCTAACTCTTCTAATAAGACTATTTTCGAAATGCATAATATCATGCTGTAGGGGAGGATTATATATACTACACCTTTTTAACACATCCTTCTTAAAGTTATTGTTGTCTTCCTTAAACAAATGCTTAAAAATTAACTTCCTGGTAAAAGTTTTTATATCTAAAAT